>NW_027361891.1:582500-635000 GCF_039654945.1 Dendrobates tinctorius
AAATGCAACCACTTTTCAAATTATAGAGAACCTGTAACATTTACCACCTATAGAATGGATAAGTATTTTTTGATTGAAATATCCCTTTAAACGCCAGCTTCACACATTAGGGTCTGTACATGTGAAACACTAATGTACAGACTAACAGTGGGTTTCTGGATCTAAACTGACTGGCCTCAGTCATAGATGTGGCTGTGGAGTTTGGGTCTGTAGACTCACGTACAGTGAAATACGGGTGTGATAAGCAGTCGTAAGAATTTGATCCCTGCCTTAAGCTTTTTTCAATAAATCAGGAACATAGAAATCAGTTTAAAATTTCCTTTCAGGTTATTTTACTTTGTCAAGTAGTCAAAGGAAGCACTGCACTTACTGTAGTGTACTATTAAAAACTCTTCGGACAGAAGCCAACAATAACTCAGGCGATACTTGAGCAAGACGATCTAATAGCAATTTCAGCTGCTTTCTGTATTCTACAAACATGGCTTCATCTTCACCCTAGTGTGAAAGAAAAGGATTGGTTATGTTAGTCCTATACATGTAGTATGTAATGTCAATCACATGAAATGCGATGGCATACAGCCACGTCTTAGAAATTACATCCCATCCAACTTACACAAGTTTCTCCTGTAAACAGATTTCGAAGGTTACAACTACAAGTGAAACTTCAGACACTGTTTGCTATACTCTCGGAAGAGTCACACAAATGACATATATTGCAAAAACTTAAAAACAAAGCGTATCCAAAAGCTCATGTGTGAGGACACACAAAACACTAATAAGAGTATAGGCAAAAAAACACACAAGCCTCCATAGAAAATTTGCACAAAAAATAATGTACATCTACACCACGAAATGGCTAGAAAAAAGTGCCTAGTGCATATAAAGTGCAAGCAAAATTCCAAAGTGGTCTCCACAAATGTTAAATAATTACCACCAGCAAAAATTATAATGTATATCAAACAGTCACAGATAAGGAGGTGCAAGTCTTGCCCATTAGCAGCTGCCAGCGTGTGTGCCCTGCAGCAGCCCTAACGCACGTTTTGCGTGGGCTTCCTCGGGGCCTGTTTGATATACACTGTGTTCCAAATTATTATGCAAAAAATATTTCCTCATATTTTCTCTAAATTACCTATATGAATTGCAGTCATTGTTGTTTTCCAGTCATCTAATATTATGGAATAATTGCAATGTTTTTGAACAAACGGCCTATGAAAACAGTATATTTTAAAAAATAAGAAACACTCAATGCATGTTCCAAATTATTATGCACAGCAGAGTTTTCAACCTTTTTATTTTTAACAAAAAAATGGTCAATTGTTAAATTTTAAGCATTATCAGCTTATTACAAAATGAAATCAAACAGTTTTCAAGTCAAAACTTTATTCTAGGTGATGGTCCTATGTGCAAATGTAACCCTTATTCGAAAGAAGCTTCTGAACTCTCTCGTCCATTGAATTTGTCAGTTTTTGGATGGTTTGTGCTTCAATTGTTTTGCATGTGGACAGAATACCCTCCCAGAGCTGTTGCTTAGATGTGAACTGCCTCCCGCCATCATAGACACTCCTTTTGATGATGCTCCAGAGGTTCTCAATGGGGTTGAGGTCAGGGGAAGATGGTTGCCACACCATAAGTTTGTCCTCTTTTATGCCCATAGCAGCCAGAGATGCAGATGAGTTATTTGCAGCATGAGACGGTGCATTATCATGCATGAAAATGATCTTGCTGCGGAAAGCACGGTTCTTCGTCTTGAACCATGGCAGGAAGTGCTGTTTTAGAAACTCCACATAGATTATGGAGTTCATTTTTACCCCTTCAGGGATCCTAAAGGGGCCGACAATCTCTCTCCCCATGATTCCAGCCCAAAACATTACTCCACCTCCTCTTTGTTGGCGCCTTAGCCGTGTTTTCATGGGGTGTCCATCAACCAGCCATCCTCCACTCCATCCATCTCGACCATCGAGCGTTGCACGGCACTCATCGGTTAACAAAACAGTTTGGAAGTCAGTCTTCATGTATCGTTTGGCCCACTGGAGCCGTTTCTGCTTGTGTGCAGTGGATAGAGATGGTCGACAGGATGGCTTACGCACAACTGCAAACCTCTGAAGGACCCTGCATCTTGTTGTTCGGGGGACGTTGGAGGCACCAGCAGCTTCAAAAACTTGTCTGCTGCTATGACAAGGCATTTTTGCAGCTACTCTTTTAACCTGACGCAATTGCCTGTTGGAAAGAGTCCTCAATTTTTCCTTATCAGCACGCACACGTGTGTGCTGGGAATCAGCTACATACTTCTTGATTGTGCGATGATCACGATGAAGTGTCTTGGCAATGTTGATTGTAGTCATGCCTTGACCCAAATACTCCACAATTTGTTGCTTCTCAGCAGCCGACACATCCTTTTTCTTTCCCATTATGGCAAAAAATGTAGGCTGCTTAATAATGTGGAACAGCCTTCTTAAGTAGTCTTGCCTTTATTTGGGCACACCTGCCAAACTAATTTGCACAGGTATCTGCAATTGCTTTCAGTGATATAAAGAGCCCTGACACACATCACCATCAATGAGTTTAAATGACAAACAAAAAAATTCTAACCTTATTACTCCTAAACTCTTTTTGCATAATAATTTGGAACGCAGTTTATAAGACGCTCCCCGGATGGCTGGTTGATGGACACCCCATGAAAACACGGCTAAGGCGCCAACAAAGAGGAGGTGGAGTAATGTTTTGGGCAGGAATCATACGGAGAGAGATTGTCGGCCCCTTTAGGATCCCTGAAGGGGTAAATCCATGTGGAGTTTCTAAAACAGCACTTCCTGCCATGGTTCAAGAGGAAGAACCGTGCTTTCAGCAGCAAGATCCTTTTCATGCATGATAATGCACCGTCTCATGCTGCAAATAACACATCTGCATCTCTGGCTGCTATGGGCATAAAAGAGGACAAACTTATGGTGTGGTCACCATCTTCCCCTGACCTCAACCCCATTGAGAACCTCTGGAGCATCATCAAAAGGAGTGTCTATGATGGCGGGAGGCAGTTCACATCTAAGCAACAGCTCTGGGAGGGTATTCTGTCCACATGCAAAACAATTGAAGCACAAACCATCCAAAAACTGACAAATTCAATGGACGAGAGAGTTCAGAAGCTTCTTTCGAACAAGGGGTCCTATGTGCAAATGTAACATCACCTAGAATTAAGTTTTGACTTGAAAACTGTTTGATTTCATTTTGTAATAAGCTGATAATGCTTATAATTTAACAATTGACCATTTTTTTTGTTCAAAATAAAAAGGTTGAAAACTCTGCTGTGCATAATAATTTGGAACATGCATTTTGAGTGTTTCTTATTTTTAAAAATATACTGTTTTCATAGGCCGTTTGTTCAAAAACATTGCAATTATACTAGAATATTAGATGACTGGAAAATAACAATGAGTGCAATTCATATAGGTAATTTAGAGGAAATATGAGGAAATATTTTTTGCATAATAATTGGAACACAGTGTAAAGCGAAAAATACGGTACATTATTTTTTGTGCAATTTTGTATGGAGGTGTGTGTTTTTGCCTGTTATTAGTGTTTTGTGTGTCCTCACACATGAACTTTTGATTATGCTTTGTTTTTATGAGTTTGTACAATATCTATGTCATTTGTGTGATTAATAAAAACTTTGATATTTTCATATACATGTAGTTGGACTTTTTGCTCCATTTTTCGTTTGTAGGACCTATATCTATTGGAGTGTCCACGGTCACTGTTTGTCCAGAAAATAGACATAAGGAGATTTTTGTGTACTCACCGTAAAATCTCTCTTAGCCTCTAATTGGGGGACACAGAACCATGGGTGTTATTGCTGCTGTCCACTAGGAGGCGACACTATGCATAATCTGAAAAAGATTAACTTTGGCTCATCCTCTGCAGTATACACCCCTGGACGGCGTCAGCCTTCTCCAGTTTTGTGCAAAAGCATTAGGAGGAACGTAAGCAAATAACATAACCATGCCTGTAAGAAGGCTACTATGTACGAGCTCAAAGAACAATATGAGAACTCAACCGTAAACAACGGCCCATAAGGGCAACAGGGTGGGAGCTGTGTCCCCCAATTAGAGGCTAAGAGAAAGATTTTACGGTGAGTACACAAAAATCTCCTTTACTCTGTCGCCTCATTGGGGGACACAGAACCATGGGACGTCCCAAAGCAGTCCCTGGGTGGGAAGCAATGGACGAATAATGTGCTAG
This sequence comes from Dendrobates tinctorius, assembly GCF_039654945.1. Taxonomy (NCBI): domain Eukaryota; kingdom Metazoa; phylum Chordata; class Amphibia; order Anura; family Dendrobatidae; genus Dendrobates; species Dendrobates tinctorius. The sequence continues at coordinate 586,734 of NW_027361891.1, forward strand.
CAGGTCCCTAAATTTGGGGCACTGCCGCCTGCAGAACCAGTCTACCCAGGCTCGCATCCGCTGAGGACTGGGTATGAACACTGTAGTGTTTCGTAAACGTGTGGAGGCTAGTCCAAGTGGCCGCCTTACACACTTGTTGTGCCGAAGCCTGATGCCGAATGGCCCAGGAGGCCCCTACTGCCCGTGTAGAGTGTGCCGTGATACCGGCCGGAAAACGGGAACTGTTAAGTCGGTAGGCCTCATGTATGGTGGACTTGATCCACCTGGCAAGGGTAGCCTTGGAAGCCGGCAGTCCCTTGCGACTACCTTCTGGAAGAATGAAGAGGGAATCAGACTTCCGGAAAGGTGCAGTCCTGGACCCGTAAATCCGCAATGCTCTGACGAGGTCAAGCGTATGCAGAGCCTTCTCCACTCTATGAACCGGAACCGGGCAAAGGGATGGCAGTGAAATCTCCTCATTGAGGTGAAAGTTGGACACAACCTTCGGAAGGAAGGATGGTACCGTGCGGAGAAGCACCTTGTCCTGGTGAAAGGCTAGGAAAGGCCGTCTGCAGGAAAGTGCTGACAATTCTGACACTCTGCGTAACGAGGTGATCGCCACTAGAAAAACCACTTTCTGAGACAGAATGGAGAGTGGAACTCCTCTAAGAGGTTCGAAGGGTGGAGCTTGCAATGCTGTCAGGACCAGATTGAGGTCCCACGTATCCAGCGGACGTTTGTAGGGAGGAACCAATCGGGAAACTCCCTGGATGAAAGTCCTTACTTGCGGTTTAATAGCAATGCGCTTTTGAAAAAGGACTGAAAGCGCCGACACCTGACTCTTAAGCGTGCCTAAGGATAGCTTGACGTCTAGGCCCGATTGAAGAAAACCTAGTACCTTCGGGAGGGAATAAGGGAGTGGGACTTGTCCATGAGATTCGCACCAAGAAAAGAAAGCTCTCCAGGTACGATAATAGATCTTGGCGGAGGCAGGCTTCCTTGCCCTGATCATAGTTGCAATGACTGCCGGTGAAAAACCTGCCTAGGTTAGAATCCAGGTTTCAAGGGCCATGCCGTCAAATTGAGAGCCCCTGAATTCTGATGGAAGAACGGACCTTGAGACAGAAGGTCGTGACGGTCGGGTAGACGCCAGGGGACGTCTGCTGTAAGTTGAACGATGTCGGCGTACCATGTACATCTGGGCCAGTCTGGCGCGATGAGGATGGTTGGAACTCCCTCTTGCTTGATCTTCCTCACGACCCTGGAGATTAGGGGGGAGGGGTGGAAAAATGTACAGGAGTCGGAACTGGGACCAGTCCTGGACCAGGGCATCCGCTCCGAGCGACCGGGGGTCGTGTGTCCTGGCCATGAAATTGGGGACCTTGGTATTGAGATGGGATGCCATTAGGTCCACCTCCGGGGTTCCCCAGCGTTGACAGATCTGGTAAAAAATCTCGGGATGGAGAGACCACTCCCCCGAGTCCATTCCTTGCCTGCTGAGGAAGTCGGCTTCCCAGTTTTCTACACACGGAATGTGGACCGCAGAAAGTACCGACCTCGTGTCTTCCGCCCAGCGGAGGATATGCGCCACTTCTCTCATCGCCTGGGCGCTGCGGGTCCCGCCTTGGTGGTTCACGTATGCCACAGCCGTGGCATTGTCTGACTGTATCCGTATGTGCGAGGCTGCAAGCAAGTGATGAAAGGCTCTCAGTGCCAAGAGGATGGCCCTGATTTCCAGAATATTGATGGGCAATGTCACTTCCCTCGGTGACCACTTGCCTTGTGCCCTGTGATGTAGGTGCACCGCCCCCAAGCCTGTCAGGCTTGCATCGGTAGTCAGGATCTTCCATTGTCCTGAGAGAAAGGGCTTCCCTCGTGTAAGCGAGGTTGGTTTGAGCCACCAATGCAGGGACCTCCTGGTTGACGACGTCAACCTGAACTCCCCGTCGAGGGAGAAGGGATTCCTGTCCCAAGAGCTGAGTATGGCTAGTTAAAGGACCCTGAGGTGAAACTGGGCAAATGGCACTGCCTCTATTGCTGCTGCCATCCGGCCGAGGACTCTCATGGCAAACAGGAGAGATCGAGGTACGGGATGACTAGAATGCCTCTTGAGTGCAGAACGTCCATGGTGGCCGCCATGACTTTGGTGAACGTTCTTGGAGCCGTGGCGAGTCCAAACGGAAGGGCGACAAACTGGTAGTGGTTTTGGTTGACCGCGAACCTAAGAAACCTTTGGTGGGCAGGGGCAATTGGTATGTGCAGATACGCATCCTGTATGTCTATAGAGGCAAGGTATTCTCCCTGCTCCATGGATGCAATGATGGACCGGAGGGAATCCATGCGGAAATGACGGATCCGTACGTAATTGTTGAGCTGTTTTAGGTCCAGTATGGGTCGGACGCTGCCTCCTTTCTTGGGGACTACGAACAGATTTGAGTAGAACCCTCGGAATCTCTCGTTCGCGGGAACCGGCACCACAACTCCTGCTTGAAGGAGAGAGGAGACCGCTTGGTGGAAAGCACGAGCCTTGTCTGGTGGTGTTGGAGGAATAGAAAGGAAGAACCGGTTCGGTGGAGCGGAAGTGAACTCTATCTTGTATCCGGAAGACACTATTTCCCTGACCCACCTGTCTTCTGTAATAGGCAGCCAGACTTGCTGGAAGAGTAAAAGTCGGCTGCCTACTGGTGGGGTGTCTTCCGGAGTTCGTGAGTCATGATGAAGCGAAGTTCTGAGGTTTTCCTCCCTTGGGTTTCGCTTGGCCTTCTTTCGACTGCCAAGACCTGTCCGGTCGCTGCTGCGTCCGTGGGTTGTCCCTGCGTGGAGAGCGGTTACGGTTTTGCGCTGGGCGCGAGACGGACCAGCCCGAGGAATTCCGAAAGGATCGGAATCGCATCTGGTTTCTCCATTTAAACGTGCGTTTCGGTTTTAGTTGAGGGAGAGAGGTACTCTTACCCCCAGTGGCATTGGCTATCATTGTGTCCAACTTTTCGCCGAAAAGTCTTCCGGTAAGATACGGAAGTCGCGTGAGGGACTTCTTTGAGGCCGCATCCGCTTTCCATTCTCGCAGCCAGAGGATGCGTCGGATCGTGATGGCGTTTGATGCTATTCCCGCTTCACCTCTTGCGGAATCCAGGGCTGCATGAAGCATGTAGTCTGCTACCACTGCTATCTGGACCGCTTGGTCCGAGAGCTCGGGATTTGAAGCTTGAAGACCCTCCTGTAGTTTTTTGGCCCAAGCCAGGATGGCCTTGGCCGCCCAAATTGAAGCAAAACGCAGGGCCCAGAGAGGCGCCTGCCGCTTCGAAAATAGAACGAGCCATGCGTTCTACTTGCCGGTCTGCTGCGTCCCTGAGGGTTGAGCTATCTGGCAGAGAGAGTAAGGTCTGCGCTGCTAGCCTAGGAACCGGGGGGTCCACTTCAGGTGGATCTGTCCATTGTTTGGTGTCTGTCTGTGGGAAGGGGTACTTCGCTTCCAAATATTTGCGATTAGCAAATTTCTCAGGCTGCGCAAACTGTTTGGTAAGTATTTTCTCAAACTCATGGTGATTAGGGAAGACCTTAGGTGGTTTCTGAACACTTTCGAAGCAAATCCTATGTTCTGGGACTTCCGGGGCCCGACTCTGGAATTTTTAGCACCCGATGAATGGCAGAGATTATGTCCTCAACTAGCGCTGTATTGCTAGGGGGAGAAGGTACCACGGACCTCTCCGTTTCGTTATCTGAGTCGGAGTCACAGATGCCCTCAGAATCCTGTGCCTCGCTAAGGTGATCCCTGGAGGGCGACCTGGGGCAGGGGTCTTCTGTGGTGGGGGATCTCTGTGGTAAATTGCACTGTCTGTCTGTGACAGGGGACTGCCTAGGAGACCTGGAATGACGCTGTCTCTCCCTGGGGGGGGCGACCTTGTGCTATAGGCCGACTCAGGTGATCGAGACCTGTGGGTCCGCTTACGTCTGTGAGAGTCGGAAGCAGCATGTTCCTGAGACAAGCTGTCCGTTTGCTGTGTAATGTCCATAGCCGGGACCCGACTCTGCAGAGCTTGCAGCAATGTGGCAGTTAGGTTGTCTATGGACTGTGTCATAGACTGTGACATCTGAGTTGCCCATTCCGGCGTGGCCTGTGACCCTGAAGCGTCAGTAGGGACTCCCTGGGGTTCTGACCCAGAGTTCTGGATGCAGTCCCGGCAGTGCGGATACGTGCTACCACTAGGGAGCGTGGCTTTGCAGGCTGTGCAGAATGCATAGAAACATTCGTGCCTGGTTCTCTTCCTTGAGCCCGGCATAGTGCACAGAGGCTGGCTATCAGGGATCGTACAGGGGTGGCTACGCAGAGGGAACCCACAGAGAGCCTTCTAGGAAGTATGGATTCACAGCTGAGTAATGAAAACTCAGCTGTGAGCTTACCCCACCGGTGTGCCCCTAGGTCCAGCGCCGACAGATCCCAGTTGTGGCCCCCGGAGACCGCTGTGATGCTCCTCTCCTGGATCTCATCCCAAAAAAATGGCCACCGGGACTCTGAGGAGAGGGAGGAGGGGGCGGAGAGCTGAAAAGGGCGCGCTGGGCTGTGTAAAAACGCGCCCTTTCTGCCTCAATCCGCCCCTTCTATGACACTCCAGCGTGTCATTTTAGTCATCCGGGGGGCGGGCCGGGGAAAAGGCGGCGGCTTCGGCTAGGCCGAAGCCGCGGTCTAAATTAGAGGCCTGATGCCCAGGAGGGTACCAGACCCCCCCAGAATGGTCGACTGGATAGCGGTGGGGGTAGCAGGGGCAGCGGTTCTTGTATGGGGGGCCCCTGGAGCGCTATGGAGCCGCTGCTGCTGCAGAGACAGGGACGCAGGAAAGCCCTGTCTCTGCTGTGCCATGCCAGTCCGCACCCTCCCCCGGCCCCAACAGGATCCCTCAGCTGGTCTGGGGTCCCTGGAAGCTGTGGAATGATGCCTATTCTCCGACCCTACCTGAGGCGTCTCAACCTAATGCCCCCTGCGGGGGATTAGGGAGGGTGCGTCTGTCACCATCAGGGGGTCTTCATCCTCGCCTCAACCTCAACCCAGACCCCAAAGGGGTTGGGGAAGGGGGGGGGGGGGACTCAACTTCGGACCAGTACCCGCAGGACTGGGGAAGGAGCAACATGGGGAATAGCCATCTCAACTTCAACCGGGCACCCCTAAAAAGGGGGCCAAGGAAGGAGACATGTCGGGAGTCTCGCTGGAGACCCACTTTTCTTCATCTGTTCCTGACGGAAAAAAGAATGGAAAAAAAAGGTGTGCCTTCTTGCGACACTAAGCAAAAACTGGAGAAGGCCGACGCCGTCCAGGGGTGTATACTGCAGAGGAGGAGCCAAAGTTAATCTTTTTCAGATTATGCATAGTGTCGCCTCCTAGTGGACAGCAGCATAACACCCATGGTTCTGTGTCCCCCAATGAGGCGACAGAGTAATACATTTTTTCTGACTTCATGAACTGATATGCATCAGTGGATTTTTTTCTTACTCTCGTAAGAGTGATGCATTTTAACTCTCATTAATGATAAATATGCTTTGTGATCAGGGCCTTTAATATTGCCACATACTTCATTATATAGATCTGCTTTGCTGGAGCCATGGCAGGTTTTGCAGACTGTGCTTTAGTGATACAGAGCCATGTGCCATCTCCAAGCATCCAGTTATCAGTATGGGAACTTTTGTTGCACGTTATATTACTGGGACTCTGGCACGTTATATTACTGGGACTCTGCAGTAAAAATACTGAACATATCGCATTTTAAAAAGAATGTTCTGACTCTTTGAAAAAAGTGCATATGGCATATTAAAAATTATCCATGTTAACATTCATCTAGAAAGTCATCATTATACATAACTTGCGAAATAGAATTAATCTAAAACCACTCACCTCATTTTCAAAGTTATACTCTTCATCATACGTTAATTTCTTCATAACCGCCAGCATTACTGCCTACAACAGAAGGACATTGGACTACATGAGCCAAGAAAAGGAAACAAATAGGTTTAACACATCTAATGGATACCGCCCGAAGGAGATGTCCTTACAAATAGCTCAGTCTACCTTATATGTCACTGTACTTCCCCTCACTCGTATATGGATAAATAGATTCCCATTATTGTGTTTTGATGAAAATAGAATATGAGAATATGTAGAAGAACAAAAAATAAAAACTAGCCTATACTGTGAATTTTAACACGCAGTGCTTAAAGGAAATTCTACAAAACAGAAAGGAGATTTAAGTGTGAGGACCACTTACCTCAACATTAGTCTTTTGTTGGTCAGAAAGTAAGACCAGCTGAATATGGAAAAAGATGAAAGAAAACATGAAAATAATTAAAAGTGGTACATTACTTTTATATTGATGACCGATCCACCTGTAGCAGCACAAATAAGCTATAATCAGGCGCGACCGGATGTAAACAGTGTTTGGATTAGGACACAACTGCTGCCGATCTAGCAGGTTCCTGAATGTGGAGCTGTATATAACCCCGCCAATATCACTGACAGCTTTATACGTACACTACGCGTTATCAGAAAGCAGTCAGCAGTGGGGGCTTGGTTTGACCAACCAGTGGTGGGGGCGTGGTTGGATCACCCAACAGCAGGAAAAGTAGTCCTCTAGTGATAATCTACTACTGATAAAACAGTGATTTTATAAAAATTACACTAAGCAGCTCAACAAGTGATACATCGCAGGAATCTGTGTCTCTGGCCCTACATGATGCAGCTTTCAGATTTGGTAGCAAAAATCTGGTTACAGTGCCATTAATTACAAAATGAGAGAACTGGTTTAACACCCATCATATACCTGTTTCAGGATGTGCAAATACTCGTAACAGAATCCAATGATATTGGAAGAAATATCGTCATCTTCATGAATCAGCAACTGCAACATCAGAGGCACTTTGGATTCAATAGACTGTAGAGTGTCTTGGGCACTCTTCAGATCTCCAGATTTCACCAACTTGGTCCAGCTAATAATCAGTGACTGGCCCATTCCATTGACGAGCTTTGAGAATCTGGCCAGAAAATCCACATCTTCCTCCTAATGTAAAGTAAAATATGAGCTTTTAACTTATGGTTGTCCAGAAAACAAACCGCACCGAACAGTAGCCAATATTTTCAACAGTATGAAAACAACACTGACTAAATTCTTTCAATTATTCAATGGAGACAATATTAGGCTACAGTCACACTTAGCATTTGGTCAGTATGTGTAAGCCAAAACCAGGAGTGGGTGATAAATACAGAAGTGGTGACGTGTTTCTATTATACTTTTCCTCTGATTGGTCTATCTCATGGTTTTAGCTTACACATGGGTGACATAAAATACTGACCATTAAATCCGGAATGTGTGACCGTGGCCTTAGTCAACAAATATTTAAGGGAACTGAATATTGAGGTGACAAACCTGGTTAATGCTGAAGAATCCAGCAGATTGTAACACTTGACACAAAGACTCCACCAATTTGGTTTTATCAATTGGATCCATTCCCTTATTTACAATTTCATACAAACAATCACATGCTTCTTCCCGTAAAACTTCAACAGACATGTGACCTAGCAGCATATTAATGAATCTGAAAGATTAGCACAGGAAGGAAATAGGGAAACGTTTTAAAAGTCATGTGAAGTACTAGAAAATAAACTCATAGAAAAACTAGAGTCTAAATACATGAATAACCCTATTTTCAGACTGTAAGACGCACCTAGGTTTTAGAAGAGGTAATTAGAAAAAAAAAAAAAAAAAAAATTGAAGCAAAAAAAATGGTCAATTCTGTACTAATAACTAGAGTTGAGCGAATTTGTTCGGGTCCCAGCTTATTCGGCAAGCTATAGCACTTACCGAATAAGCTACAGCGGGAACTCTGATACGTGTATCTCACCAGCTGATTGGCGCCGCAGCTGTGTGACAGTCACAGCACATGCATCGAGAGTGTGTGTTGGGCTCTCCATGCATGAGCTGTGACTGACACAGCCGCGACACATGCAGCTGCGGCATTATATGTATTCGGGTTCCCGCTGTAGCTTGTCAAATAAGCAGGGACCCTAACAAATTTGCTCAACTCTACTAATAATCCCTGTCATGGTATGCACGGCCCCCTCGTCCCATCCTGGTATGCATGGCTGATTTATGCTTTAAGCAGCGCATGGCAGGGATGTCAAGCGCTGCTTCCAAAACGTGGAGAGCTGCCAGAATACTCACTGCTCTCCACGCCGGGACTATGTGCATAGAGTGCAGTGAATATTCATTGCTCTTTAATAGCGGGCAGTGTTAGCCACAGTCGCCAGGTGTTCACGTGCGCCAGCTACTAAAGGGAATGAATATTCACTGCATTTCACACCTATGGGAGTGGACAGTAGTGATACGACCTACTTATAGCCAAAGCCAATGGACAATACTCTATACTCCTCCTTCTAGACCTGTCCTCTGCTTTCAACACAGTTGACCACTGCCTCCTACCACTACAGATCCTCTCCTCCTTTGGCATCAAAGACCTTGCCCTATACTGGATCTTATCATACCTTTCCAACCGCACATTCAGCATCTCCCACACTACCTCATCACCCCATCCTCTCTCTATTGAGAGTCCCCCAAGGCTCTGTTCTACGACCCCCTACTCTCCTCAATCTATACACTTGGCCTGGGGCAACTCAAAGTCCCATGGATTCCAGTACCACCTTTATGCTGATGACACTCAGATCTACCTCTCTGGCCCAGACGTCACCTCTCTGCTGTGTCCAGAATCCCGGAGTTTCTATCAGCCATATCCTCCTCCTTCTCCTCTCACTTCCGCAAACTCAATATGGACAAATCTGAACTCCTCATCTTGCCCCCATCTCACAGATCTTCCTTACCTGATCTAGCACAATTAACGACATCACACTTTCCCCCGTACCAGAAGTCCGCTGCCTCGGAGTAACCCTTGACCCTACCCTGTCCTTCAAATCGCACATCCAAGCTCTTTATACCTCCTGTCGCCTCAAGCTCAAAAATATTTCCAGAATCCGTCCTTTCCTCAACCCTCAATCTAATAAATGCTTGTGCATGCTCTCATCTCCCACCTCAACTACTGCAACATCCTTTTCTGTGGCCTCCCTGCTAACACCCTCGCACCTCTTCATCCATCCTCAACTCTGCTGCCAGACTAATTCACCTCACTCCTCGCTACTCCCCTCTGCAAATCTCTTCACTGGCTCTCATTCCCTCAGCGTATCCAGTTCAAATTACTTATACTGACCCACAAGGCTCTGAACTAATCTCCAAATATCTTCCCTCACGTAATCTCCGATCCTCCCAAGACCTCTTTCTCTACTCCACACTTATTCGCTCCTCACCCAACAGCTTCCAAGACTTCTCCCGAATAACCCAAATCCTGTGGAAATCGTTGCCCCATCATGTCCGACTAACAACCACATTTTGATTCTTCAGACAAACCTGAAAACCCAATTCTTCAGGGAAGCCTACAGCCTGCAATGACCCCGCTGCCTCCTCACCACTACAGGAGCTACCGCCTCAACCAACACCGGAGCTGCTGCAAACCCCAACCTACTGTCTCCTTCCCACCATCCTGTAGAATGTAAGTCCAAAAGGGCAGGGTCCTCTCCCCCTTCTGTATCAGTCTGTCATTGTTAGTTTGTTTACTGTAAGTGATCTGTAATTTGTATGTAACCCCTTCTCATGCACAGCACCATGGAATCAATGGTGCTATATAGATAAAAAAAAAATATTCATTGCTTTAAGTAGCGGACAAATGCGAATGCCCGGCAGCTGCAGGAAGCCATCTGCTGCAGCTAACAGCATGTCCGCTAAGAAATTAATTCTTACTACCCTCCACACCCATGGGCGTGGAATGCAGTGAATATTAAATTTCTCTTTAGCATTGGGCATAGGAGTTAGCCACAGTAGCTGGCACCTGCCTCCTGTGACCCGCTGCTGCTCCCCCACCTCAGCCAGGATTAGGGACATCCATACTATAAAGGGCCTTTCACACATGGCGAGATCGCTAGCGATATCTCTAAAGCGTCACCGATTTTGTGACGCAACAGCGATATCGCTAGCGATCTCGTTTTGTGTGACACGTACCTGCAACCGCCCCCCCCGCTGGATATCGCTGATCGCACTCGAATGTCCTGGGCCATTTTTTCGTCATTGGCGTCCCGCTGGCACCGACTAGCGACGCATGGACGCAGGCGAAGTCGTCATCATCGCTGCGGTGTGAAAGATAACAGCGACCGCCGACGGATCGCTTATTGCTACTGCGTCGCTGGTGAGATCTGCCTGTTTGGCAGCTCACTAGCGACCACTTAGTGATGCACCAGCGATCCTTACCAGGTTGTATCCTTGTCGGGATCGCTGATGCAACACTAAATGTAACGGGACCCTAAGACGCACACCCCCCACTTTCCTCCACATTTTTAGTGCGTCTTCTAGTCTGAAAAATATGGTACCTCTCTAAAATCACACTGCATTTAATGGATACAAGGCAAGTATGTATCAATTTATAGTACAGATATTTTCAAGGCTGTTATTCAGTTTAATTTAAAAAGAAAAAAAAAAATTTAAGTAAAATGAATGAACAGCTGCCTTGAAAAGACCATTAATATAAATTGATTCTTTATATCTTGTGACTATTACAGTACAAGTTATCTAGAAGTATTATCAAAGGTGTTAGCAAACTGAAAAGTGATTGCGCCTGGTGCAAACATAACAGTACATGAAAAATAACTCTTGGAAAACTCCTTTATTTGGCTTACATGTGCTAAAGCTAGGTTGATCAATGTGAGTTGAAGTAACGTTATGCGCAGGAAACGTTAGGGCCTTAAGCATTCCTCATGAAAGCTCACTGAGAGAAGGTGGTCTCTATTAGAATTCATTTAGCAAAGAACCTTTTATTTTGCCACCATAATATGCCGAAATAAAGCAAAAATGGAGCAGCTGCCTGAGGAGCCAGATTGTACTGCAAGCTATTATTATGCATTTATATAGCGCCATTTATTCCATGGCGCTTTACATGTCAAAAGGGGAATTCTAGGCAAGTGTAGTATATACAAGAATAATAAACAAGTGTAAGACAAGGGACGCACAAGTACATAAGGAAAGGGGACCCTGCCCGCGAGGGCTCACAGTCTACAGGGATGGGTGAGGATACAGTAGGAGGGGGTAGAGCAGGTCGTGCGGTGGTTCAGTAGACCGAGGATCATTGCAGGCTGTAGGCTTGTCGGAACAGGTGGGTCTTCAGGTTCTTCTTGAAGGTTTCCGTTGATGGTGAGAGTCTGATGTGTTGCAGCAGGGAGTTCCAGAGTATGGGGGAAGCACGGGAGAAGTCTTGTATGCAGTTGTGGGAAGAGGAGATAAGGGGGGAGTAGAGAAGGAGATCTTGAGATGATCGAAGGTTGCGTGCGGGTAGGTACCTAGAGACCATGTCCAGGTTGTGGATGGCTTAGGTTTTTGAATTGGATCCTCTGGGCGATAGGAAGCCAGTGACGGGCCTGGCATAGGGGGGAGGCTGGGGAGTAGCGGGGAGACAGGTGGATTAGTCAGGCAGCAGAGTGTAGGATGGACTGGAGCGGTGCCAGAGTGCTAGAGGGGAGGCTAAGAGTAGGAGGTTGCAGTAGTCGAGGCAGGAGATAAGAGCATGCACTAGTGTTTTTGTCGTTTCGTGGTTGAGGAATGAGCGGATCCGGGAAATATTTTTGAGTTTGAGGCGGCAGGAGGAGGCGAGGGCTTGGATATGTGGTTTGAAAGAGAGCTCAGTCGAGGATCACCCCAAGGCACTGAGCGTGCGGGACTGGGGAAAGAGAGCAGCCGTTGACATTGATGGATAGGTCTGGTGGAGGGGTAGAGTGAGATGGGGGAAAGATGATAAACTCTGTTTTGTCCATGTTCAGTTTGAGAAAGCGAGCAGAGAAGAAGGCTGAGATAGCAGACAGACATTGTGGGATTTCAGTCAGTAAGGAGGCGAGGTCGGGTCCAGATAGGTAGATCTGCGTGTCATCGGCGTAGAGGTGATACTGCAAACTGTGGGATTCTATGAGCTGTCCCAAGCCGAAGGTATAGATGGAGAATAGTAGGGGTCCTAGGACAGAGCCTTGGGGAACACCGACAGACAGGGGGTGAGGTGAGGAGGTGGTGTGTGAGAGGGAGACAGTGAATGTTTGGTCCGTTAGGCATGATGAGATCCAGGATAGGGCCAAGTCTGTGATGCCAAGAGATGAGAGAATCTGTAGCAGGAGGGAATGGTCTACAGTGTCGAAGGCAGAGGACAGGTCCAGGAGAAGAGGACAGAGTAGTGTCGCTTGCTCTTGGCGGTTAGTAAGTCATCAGTGACTTTAGTTAGGGCAGTTTCAGTTGAGTGATGTGGTCGGACGCCAAATTGTAACCGGTCAAAGAGGGAACAGGAGGAGAGGTGGGAGGGCAGTTCAAGATATACATGCTGTTCCAGTAGTTTTGAGGCATAAGGGAGAAGAGATATTGGGCGATAGTTAGACAGAGGATAGGTCAAGGGAGGGCTTTTTGAGGATGGGTGTGATTGAGGCATGTTTGAAGGATGAGGGAAAGACACCATTTGTAAGTGAAAGGTTGAAAAAGGTGTGTTAGAGATGGGATGAGGACTGTGGCCAAGTTAGGGATGAGGTGGGACGCAAGCAATGTTTACTCATGAAAATTCCCCCAAGACCTGCCGTAGAAAGCACCTACACTTTTCTTTTGCTACGGTGGTGCAAATCTCCACTATTTCTTAGACACATGAGAACATATAATAATAAATTATAATAGCAAGGCAGTAATACCATCACAAGAAAACCATACCTATCATTAGCAATCAATGATAGATCGATCCAAGAAACATAGGCTCCAATCACTTCAAGGCACTGGCACGTCAGTTCTGAGTTAGTGTGCTGGTACGTCTGTAAAATTTGGTACCAAGATTCTACCAAGTTAGGGATACACTGTTCTCGCATTGTGTCTTTCAGTAATGTATTCCTGCGTCCTTCCTGCAAGCCAAATTGTAGATTTCTACAGTATATAAATAAGCAATGTTATGTGGATTACCCATTTTATTACATGTTGCATGATTCAGGAGAAGCAATACCATGTTCTAAAGTGATCTTATTTTACAAATAAAACTCAAATCAATTCAACCCATTTCAGTTTTAGGCTATGTCTACACGTTGCAGATTGTAAGCGTTTTTCCCACGTCTAGTCGCAGCGAAAACAAATACAAAACCCATCCCACTGAATTCAATGACATTCCGCACATGCTGTGCTAATGCTGCGTATTTTTCCGCGGCGGAATCGCATCACGGAAAGATACGCAGCATGCTCATTCTTTGTGGGGATTCCGCACACACACAGGAATGCATTGATACGCTTACTTTCCACATGTGGCTATGCCCACCATGCGCAAAGTAAGCGGATCATGTGCAGAGAGACTCCTTCAGGCCCTGGGTGCCATATCCCTGTTAAAAAAAGAATTAAATTAAAAAAACGTGATATTCTCACCTTCCAGTGTCCCCCAAAGCCTTCCCGCCTCTCAGCGATGCTCCCGGCAAGTCCCGCTCCCAACTTCCCAGCAATGCCTTGCGACAATGACCTGTGATGACGTAGCGGTCTCGCGTGATGCTGGGTCATTGTTGCAAGGCATCGCTGGGAACGGGACTTGCCGGGAGCATCGCGAGCATAGAGAAGGCTGCGGGGGACGCCGTAAGGTGAGACTATCACAATTTAATTTTTTTAAATTATTTTTTACATTTTATCTTTTATTATTTACTTTTACTTGTCAAACACTATGTTTGACAAGTGTGACCAACCTGTCAAGTTTTCCAAGCGATGCTACATATCGCTTGGAAAACGCTAGCATTCTGCAAGCTAATTACGCTTGAAAAACGCTAGTGTTTAGCGGGAATACGCATTCCAATTCCGCATGCTTATTTCCCGCGGCAGGGAGTTGCTGCGGAAATTCCGCACGTGTGCACATAGCCTTACAGCTACTCCATCCTTCACAGGACATGTGTCACGTTCCTTACCTCTGGGGTATGAATTATATCCCGATCAACTACCTCTGCATCGATGGCCATTAGAATTCTAAGGTACAAGTCAACCCCTCGGGGGTTGAGACCAACAACAGACAAAATATCAAAGAAGAACTTGGGCCATTTTGTGAGAAACTCTGTAACAAAGACTAGAGCAAAAACTTGTGCGGCTTTGTTACGGATAAAGGTTTTCTCTGGTTGGGCATTTAGCATCTAAAGAAGACAAAAGGCAGAAATGGAAAAAAAAATATTACAGCATAATCTACAAGGGAGTGAATGCAGCAGATGTACTAATACTACAAGGTTCACAAAGCAATAAACAAGCACGTCATTGTATATACTTCCCAATAGTAGCTTGGCCCCAATATTGGCTTGCATTAAAGGGGTAATAATAATATTATTTCTATAGTGCCAACATATTCCGCAGCACTTTACATTAGAGGGGACTTCCACAGACAATAGACATTACAGCATACCAATAAACACATAGATCATAACGGATACCAAGAGGAATGAGGGCCCTGCTGGCAAACTTACAATCTATAAGGAAAAAGGGAGACACGAAAGGTGGATGGAAATTGCTTTTATTGTTTGGACCAGCCCTAGTGTAAGAATCGGGTGTTCCTGTTGCTGCATGAACCAGTTAACAGTCTAAATATGTAACCGTACAGACCTAGAGGGCTATTAAATGCATAAAGCATGTGAGAACATGATGCGAGGAACCTGGTTATGGTAAAAGATTTTGAATGAGCCACACAGGGATATGTAGGTTAATGCATTGAGGCGATAGGCCAGTCTGAACAAATGCGTTTTTAAGGAACGCTTACAACTGTGGGGATTGGGAATTAATCGAATTAACCTGAGGAATGCATTCCAAAGAATTGGCGCAGCGCATGAAAAGTCTTGGAGATGGGAAGTTCTGATTAATGAGGATGTTAACCTCAGGTCATTAGCAGAAAGGAGGGCACAGCTAGGGTGGTAGACAGACGAGGGAGGAGATGTAGGGTGGTGCTGAGCCGTGGAGTGCTTTGTGGGTGAGGGAAATAAGTTTATACTGAATTCTGTAGAGGATGGGTAGCCAGTGTAAGGACTGGCACAAGGTAGAGGCATTGGTATAAGGATTGGTGAGGAATATGATCCTAGCTGCAGCATTCAGGATGGATAGGAGAGGGGAGAGTTTGGTAAGAGGGAGACCGATTAGTAGAGATTTACAATAGTCCAGACGAGAATGAATAAGAGAAACAGTAAGAATTTTGTAGATTTGAAAGTAAGAAAGGGTCGAATTCTAGAAATGTTTTTGAGGCGCAGATAAGAACGAGAGAGTGATCAGATGTGGGGGAGGGAATGAAAGCTCGGAATCAAGTATGACTCCAAGACAGCGGGCATGCTGCTGGGGAGTAATGGTGGAACCACACATGGAAATGACAATGTCGGGCATAGGTAGCTTAGCAGAGTGAGGAAACACGAGGAGGAGTTCAGTTTTTGACAGGTTCAGTTTCAGATAGAGGGAGGACATGATGTTAGAGATAGCGGTAAGACAATCACTGGTGTTTTCCAAAAAGGCAGGCATGATATCAGGAGAAGTGTATAATTGGGTATCATCAGCATAGAGATGGTACTGGAACCCAAATGTACTGATTGTATACTGCCCCAATTGGTCAAGCAAAGAGAAGAGGAGGGGGCCTAGAACCGATCCTTGAGGAACCCCAACAGTAAAGGGAAGATGAGAGGAGGAAGAGCCAACAAAAGATACAGTAAAAGAACGATCAGAGAAATATAAGGAGAACCAGGAGAGAATGGTGTCCTTGAGGCCGATGGAGCAGAGCATAGTGAGGAGGAGCTGATGATCCACAGTGTTGAATGCTGCAGAGAGATCCAAGAGAATTAGCATGGAGTAGAGACCAATAGATTTAGTTGTTGGAAGATCATTAGAGACTTTAGTGAGGGCAGTTTCAGTAGAGTGTAGAGAGCGGAAACCGGATTGTAGAGGGTCGAGGAAAGAGTTATCTGAGAGATAGCGGATAAGACGGGTGTGGACCAGGCGTTCCAGGAGTTTAGAGATGAAGGGAAGATTAGAGACAGGTCTATAGTTAGCGGCACAGTCTTGGTCGAAGGATGTTTTTTTTAAGTAACGGCTGTATGATGGCATGCTTACATGAGGAAGGAAAGATACCGGAAGAGAGAGAGGGGTTAACTATTTTAGTTAGGTGAGTGGTGACGGCAGGGGAAAGGGACTGCAGGAGATGTGATGGAATGGGGTCATGAGTGCAAGTGGTAGGGCGAAAAGATACAAGGAGCCAGATTACTACTTCTTCTGTTACTGGTTCAAAATCAGAGAGTGAGCTAGATGTAGTGGGGGGAGGGAGGACAGTGCCTGGTATGAGGGGATTGGGAGATAATTTCCTGTCGGAAATGGTCAATTCTTTCTTTGAAATCGTTAGCCAGATCGTCAGCTTGGAAATCCGTGGTTGGGGCCTGCACTCTTGGGTTGAGTAGAGAATAATAAGTGTCAAAGAGAAGCTTCGGGTTATTGGATAGTGAGGTGATGAGGGTGTTGAAATAGGTTTGTTTTGAAAGGTGAAGGGCAGTGTTGTATGTTTTAAGCATAAACTTATAATGGATGAAATCTTCGGGTACATTGGATTTTCTCCACAGACGTGCGGCGCACCTGGAGCACCGCTGTAGGAAGCGTGTTTGCATCGTGTGCCAAGATTGTCGCCGTCTGTGCCTAGCTGTTCTATGTATAGGAGGTGCAGTTTCATCCAGGGCACTTTGAAGTGTTTCACTGTAATGCTTCAGTGTAGAATCAGGACATGAGAGGGAGGAGATAGGGGCCAATGATGACTGCAAGTTCTTCATAAGTTTCTGGGCGTTAATGGCCTGTATGTTTCTATAAGTGTGGAAAGTGGGGATGACCCGGGTGGGATAGCAGTTCTTGACAGAGAATGATAGAAGGTTGTGGTCAGAGTGCGGGAGAGGGGAGTTTGTAAAATCATCCACTGAGCAAAGCCGGGAGAAGGCAGTTACCATCTTCATGCTTGGGGGAGTTAGGGGAGTGAGGGGCCGGGGTTGGGAGAGATATCTCCTGCGTCTAGGAGGAGGATAGAAAGAGTGAGCAGATGGTTAAGTGATTTGTGAGAGCGTCTCGTTTGTTGTATGGTGCGAATGAATGGATCTGTGCGGTTTAGCAATGAGAAAAAAATCATGAGTGCTATACATAGGTGAGGAAAGGACAGAGGGTTCCGATATGGATGGAGTGTAAAGAGTTAATGCAAAGGCAGTGGATGTGAGTGAATACAGCAGCCAGGATATAAGTTATACAAATGCATATGGTATATATTTGTTGTAATCCAAATGTACAGGGAATAGATTTATTAATTTGTCTTACCCGTCTCCTTCCCTGTCTAACTGCCATGTTATAACTGCCCTTACTTTGATCAAATGTACATAAATGACCCCCTGCATAAATGCATCCCCAAGCTATGACTGAATATATAGGAGACCAGTTCTAAGACTTTTTTTTTGTATTCCGATCTCCATTATCCTCCTATCCCAATATGTAGTAGGTATAAAAAATATTAGCAACTACCTCCAATTAGAAATGTAGTGTAGTTTTTCTGATTCGCTATGTCTCTTCCCACATGAGCAGGCATTGCAGGACCTTGGGTATCCATGGTTACGACTATGGATACTGAAGGTCATGCAATGCCTACACATAAGTAAAGGCAAGGTGCATCAGAAGAACCACTACATTTCTAATTGGAGGTATTTGCTTATACCTACTAAATATTGTGATAGGATCTTAGAGATGGGAATACCCCTTTAAGCTTAAACCTGTTGGCTGGAAAGCTCTTTAATGTATTGATAGCAATAGCTTTTGTAATTTTACTAGCGTGTAATGGACATGAAAATATACACACAAAACTAGATATACTGTACCTTCATTTTATCATGTTTCACACATCAGTTTTTCCTATCAGTCGTAATCCGCCAAAATGGCGGAAAACGGATCCGCCTGTTTACGGACATTAACGTGTGGCACCGGATCGTTTTTTTTGATGGATTGGAGAGGGAGAGAAATTTTCAGCCGCCAGAACAGAGATTAAGGTTAAATTTGCGGCCGAGGCAAGTCCTCTGGGCACGCGCAATGTACAATGCGGATCCGGCCACCCGAAAAAACGATGCATGGTACGTCCAGGTATTTTGGCGGATCCGCAAAAAAAACGGATCCAACGGATGGTCGTCCGTCAAGATCCGCCGGTAATGCAACTCAATGGGAAAAAAAACGGATCCGCCAAGCAAAATTGCGGATCCGTTTTTTTGCGGATCTTGACTGATGGTGACAAACGGATGTGTGAAACAGGCCTTAGTGGTCAGTGACAAAAATTACTGCAGGGCAAGAATGAGGGCACATGAGTTTTAAGCATAAAAGCGGTGTATGACCTCTGAAACCCCCATCAGACTTTTACAGCATAACCTGTAGGATACCTAGTTACTATGGAGTACAGGGCAGAGCGATATTCTTGCATAAAAGACACCACTGATTAGAGGTTGGAACATAAGCATAAGTCTTATATTAATATGTACCTGAGATTGAAGCCATGCAATTAGCGTTTCCCTTATAAGTTGTTGTTGGAGTCCAGTCAATCCAGCATACCTGAAAATAAAAAGTTCCTTATGATAATCATCACATCGTGAAGCATTCGGAACATCTAGTCACTAGATATAGAAATTGTAATGGTCAGATATCTCATCAACTTCTAGCATTAGTCACAAATGCTCTGCCCTACCGAAGCGGACACACTGCATATGGCACCTACAAAGAATATGCACCCACTGCGGAAAGAAAGAAAGAAAAAAAGGAAGGAAAGAAAGAAAGAAAAAAAGGAAGGAAAGAAAGAAAGAAAAAAAAGGAAAGAAAGAAAGAAAGAAAAAAAAGGAAAGAAAGAAAGAAAGAAAAAAAAGGAAAGAAAGAAAGAAAGAAAAAAAAGGAAAGAAAGAAAGAAAGAAAAAAAAGGAAAGAAAGAAAGAAAAAAAAGGAAGGAAAGAAAGAAAAAAAGGAAAGAAAGAAAAAAAGGAAAGAAAGAAAAAAAGGAAAGAAAGAAAAAAAGGAAAGAAAGAAAAAAAGGAAAGAAAGAAAAATCTTTGTTTTTTATAATAATAATCTTTATTTTTATATAGCGCTAACATATTCCGCAGCGCTTTACAGTTTGCACACTGTCCCGGATGGGGCTCACAATCTAAATTTCCTATCAGTATGTCTTTGGAATGTGGGAGGAAACCCATGCAAGCACAGACTCCTTGCAGATGTTGTCCTTGGTGGGATTTGAACTCAGGACTCCAGCGCTGCAAGGCTGCAGTGCTATCCACTGAGCCACCGTGCAGAAAGACTTTCACTGCATTTGCACCTTTTTGTCTAGTTTTTGGCATATGGTATATAGCATGTATTTCATTTGCACCTTGAGCTTAACATAAAGGCACCGATTTATATAAAAAAAAAAAAAGTTTGCTTGCATTTTTCTTTTATATTGGACAATGTGGGCGAGGTTAAGAAATTTCAGATGTTTTGTCAATTGCACCTTTTTTCAAAAATCTCAATTTGTCTTGTCAAATGTACTCTTTGAGGAGATACCCCAAATGCTATGGATTAGCATTTTCAGAGAGGGTCCTACATAACCCTGTGCATGATCTTAAATGGAGTTCAATTATAATGTTTTTCCTGAAAGAGTTCCAACCCAATCCGATTTTGGAGGAAAATATGAACATCATCCAAATGCTTCCTCTAAAAGGCCCAATTAAAGACAAAAAATGCAATTGTGACCTATGAATTTTAGGGCTGCACGTACAAAACAAAAACACACACACACACACACACACACACACCGCAGTAGACAGACATTGAATCAGATACATACTTGAATTTGATTTGGTGTTCTAGAACTTGAAAACAGAAGAACTTGACGTGATCATCACTGAAACAAAACACATTGTTATTTATCAAGTGATCAGAAAAGTCAAGATCAACCCCAAATTCTTTTTATTTCAGAACGGGCTTACAGTGTTATAAAATAACATGCCCCCTATTGGACAAACGAGTAGATTCAGTTTTCAGCACCATCGTCTCCTGACATCATCCCTGCATTACTACAAAACACCAGTGACTGTCTGCTGTCTAACATTATATTCCCTATCTAAAACTGAATCAGTCAAAACTTGAACTCCTTGTGTTTTCTCTCGCTAACCTTATCAAAATCAGGGCTGTTGATTCGGTGTTGATTTTGGTGGAGTCGGTATAAAATAGATCAACTCCCATAAAATATATAATAAATTGGGTTCAGCAGAACAATGCAGGTTGTGCTGTAAATGTTTTCATAATATTTTGGTAAAGTTATGAAATGTCCTATAAATGTCTGTTCTGTATCTAAGGATATCGGCTTTTAGTTGAGATGAATCTGCGCTGCACTTTATGTAGCGAGGCAGTGCTGGAGTCACAAGAAATTGAGTCGGAGGTTTACCAACTTCACAGCCCTGCCCAAAACCCAACATTGACATTTCCGTGTGTTTGTTTACTATTACTTGCCTGCTGCATGCCCGCTGTCTTGGGGTTATATTTGACTTAGATCTTTCCTTCACTCCCCACATCCGATCATTCGCTCGCTTAAGTCGCCTACACTGCAAAAACATCTCTAGAATTCGACCCTTTCTAACCTTAAGGCCCCATCACACTAAGCGACTTAAGAGCGATCCCGACACCGATAAGGTGTCAGGATCGCTAGTAAGTCGCTATGTGATCGCTGGTGAGCTGTCACACAGACAGCTTCACCAGCGATCAGCACAGCGATGCCGAGCGCCCGGCATCGCTGGCCATCGCTGGCCATCGCTGTAAAAAATAGAATCAAAATAAAAAATATAGTTATTCTCACCTGACGTCCCGTTCAGCCATCCCGCCTCTCTCCACGCTCCGGTCCCAGTAAGCCTTTGCACGAATGACCGCGAGATGTCACGGTCTCGAGGGATAACAAAGTCTCGCGGTCATTCGTGCAAAGGCTTACTGGGACCGGAGCGTGGAGAGAGGCGGGATGGCTACGCGGGGCTTCGGAAGGTGAGAATAACTATATTTTTTATTTTGATTCTATTTTTTTTTACACCTGATCGCTGGTCTCCCGCCTGTCACACACAGCGATGCGTGGTGGCCAGCGGGAGACCAGCGACCAAAGAAATGTCCAGAGGTTTCTTGCAGCGATCAGCGATACCGGCAGGGGGGCCGCTCGCTGATCACTGTCACACACAGTGATCTCGCTGGTGAGATCGCTGTTACGTCACAAAAGTTGTGACTCCGCAGCGATCTCGCTACCGAGATCGCTTAGTGAGACGGGGCCTTTAGGCTCTGCATAAACTGTTACTGTTGCTCTTATTCATTCTCGTCTGGACTATTGCAACTCTACTTATCGGTCTCCCTCTTACTAAACACTCCCCTCTCCAATATGTCCTGAACACAGCAGCCAGGATCATATTCCTCTCCAACAGCTACATGGATGCCTTTGCCCTGTGCCAGCCATTGCACTAGTTGCCCATACGGTACAGAGTCCAATATAAACTCATCACGCTCACCCACAAAGCGCTCCACAGTTCTGCACAACCCTACCTCTCTTTGCTCATCTGTCTATCACCCTACATTCCGCTAATGACCTAAGACCAACATCCTCCATAAAGCAAACCTCCCACTCCCGTCCTCAGGACTTATTGCGAGCTGCGCCACTTCTCTGGAATGCATTGCCCAGGATAATTCAATTAAGGTAATTCCCAATACCTACAGTTTTAAAGAGAGCCATGAAAACATTTCTTTAGACTGGCCCATCACCTCATCGCACTTATGTGACTATTCCAGTTTTGCCCTTCCAAAATTTTCTTTCAAAACTGGTCCCTCATAGCATCTGTTTAAACACCATCCATGCACTTAATAGCCCTCTGTGTCTATACTTGTACAGATACTGGCTGCAGCATTATGTGAATACCCTATTATATTGATGGCTGGACCACACAATACAAGCACTTTTTAACATTTACCCTTTGTGTCTCCCCTATCTCCTCTAGGTATCTGCTGAATTACTTACTACTCTATTATGTCGCTATTGTCTGTACAAGTAGCTTCTGTAATGTACAGTGCTGCTGAATCCCGTATGTTACAACTATAGAAATAAAAATTATTAAACCTCAGCACCCCATGGTCATCAGGATCCAGCAATGATCTGTGGACATGTGACCACTGCTGCCAATCCCTGGCCTCTGTACTGTCGTTTTTGGTGTTGTCAAGTCGCAACACAGCAAGTAATTGGATGCAGTAGAGTGTTGCGATGTGAAGTCATTGCTGGAGATTGGTCACCAGAGACCAATGGAGGACCAGAAATAGCTGGAAAGGGAATTGCAGTGTATCGGTAAAATAAACAGTCAATAGCTGTTGTCATGGATAATTAAAGTGAAAATTAGCTCCATAGGAAGATAGAGTATAAACAAATCAGCCACATTAAAATTCAACATGTCTGATCCTTGGCCCCAGCATATCGAACGCTAGCCAAACCCCAGACCACTGGGTGGATGTCCAGTTGTGCAGAAATTGATGGGTTCAGCTAATATTCTAATGTGTATGGACAACCTTATTCCTTTTGTTATTTTAAAGCATGGTAAGCAGATCCTTAAAAAAAAGTAATTGAGTTGGCACACCCCTTAATTTATCATTTGCAATAGGTTACAAGATCTGTACAGATTCTCCTTTCATAACTATTTTCAAGCACTCAATAGATACAAAGCAGCTTTGAAAGCCTTACAAAAGTAGTGCGAGTCTGCTGGTGGGTTGGGGGAATGAGGTGGGAGAAGGCATCAATGGCTCAGTCAGTAACAGCACTTGTGCCATTGCTTCATGAACAACTGCATTGTCACCCGTACTGCCGCTCTGCACACGACATTACACAGAAATACATGACAACTTTTGCTGTAAAAAAATGAAAAATCACAACAAAACGAAAACTTCATAACATATGTGGCAACTGATACATTTTACTGCCAGGGAAGGGGCTTTCGAGAGGAAATGGCTTCTGACTTATTTACCTTCAACATGTATTCCCAAACCAGAAACTGGAGGCATCGCTATATGCCATCACTTTCAGACTGGAAAGAATCCAACTGCAAACACTGGGGTAGCCCTCCGTCCCTTACCTCCTCTGCACAGCCACAGGCATGCCATCTTGGTGGATCGTTGTGGCAATTGTTTACCCATTGGCAAGATAATCTTCCCACTCATTCCACTACGATAAGCCTTAATAGGTTATCTAGTGGAGAAAACCTATACTGACTCCCCATTCTGACATCATTCTGCTAATACATTTCCCATGCTGTCAGATACATGTTATTTCATAGCAGCAGTGATAGACAAGTGACAAAGCTGCGTCTGCCCCCCTGCTGAAGAATTCATACCGTAAAGGGCTGGCGAGTACTGAACCATGCAGTTTTACCGCATTCAATACATTCGCTATTGATGTAATTTCTGAAATTGACATGCTGCGGGCAGGAAAAATGCGCCGCATATGTCCGTTACCGCGGGTGAGCCGCAGGTGACTATGGACGCATAGTAGACACTATGCTGTCACAGTTTGCCACTGGGGGTTTGCCACCGCATAAACCAGCAGCAGTTACTGATCGTGGGCACATACCCCATCATCTACAACAAGGAGACATTTGGGGAGGACCCCTAAAAAATTAGATTGTTGTCAGGACCTGACAACACTAACAGTGCATGGGCCGTTTTAGTTGGGAACACACACATTAGGTATACAAACTGCACTTTATAAAGCAGAAGCCAGTAAAATCTGGAATATCTGAAGACAGATCCACAAGGAAAAACAAAACGCAGCTGTCCATTAAAGGAAGATTAGCGGCGCCCTATTCTTTTTGGACGTACATTATGTATTACTTTTGGCAATGTAAAATAAAATTCACACACGCTATACGTTTTTATGTCTGAAAATGTCTTTTTTACAGTAGTTTGTGCTAGGCTATGTTCACACATCGCCGTTTTGCTGTGTTTTTTTCCGCATGCTAAACTTGCTCTCTTGGCAGTAAAGAAGTTGCTTACCAGCAGGTTTTTGCTGCATTTTTGTTGTCTCTTGTGCATGTAAAGTTTAGTGGCCCAAAAAAAAAACAAGCTTTAACTTCCGAAGTATTTTGAGCCAAAACGCAGCAAAAACTCATAACTGTGTTTTTGCACTTACTCATTGTTTCCCATGTGTGAAAAAAACACTGCAAATAGGCTGAAAAAACGATGATAGAAGTGACATGCTGCAGTTTTCAGAAACGCAGCAGTTTTCCAAATCAGTCAGGAAAATAAACCAGTGTGTTGAGTTTTCTGAAATCTCAGACTTTGTTGGTACTGTAAAACGCAGCTTTAAATGTTGCATGAAAAAAAAAAAAAAAGCAGCAAAAACGCAACGTGGGAACTTAGCCTTAGGCTATGTGCGCACGTTGCGGATTTGCTTGCAGAAATTTCTGCATCTCTTGGCAAAAAACGCAGTGGAAAATCCGAGCGTTTTTTAATGTGGTTTTGTAAATCCATAGAGCTAAATAAAGATATTAAAAAAAATTATGACGTCATTTCCTTGTTTAAACTTTCATTCTCCATTGAAGACCATAATATCATTACATACCATGTTCAAATATGTTTACACTCAATACAATTAAGTGAAATATATACATACACACATATGAAGCCTGAGGTTTAGTAATGAACAGGTGTTAGCTAGATACCCTCATTAATAAAACTCTACATAAAGAGTTAAAGAGAGACACACAAAATCTGCATGAAACGCAATGTTAATTTTTCAAAAAGATTAAAAAAAAAAAAAAAAAAAATTTCAGGGCTCCCACATAGTTTTCATAGCCAGCAGAGTGAAAGCTGCCGGCTGATGTTATATTTCTGGGAAGGAGCCAATAGCCATAAAGGTTCCCAGGCTATTACAATCATCTCACAGCTGTTTTCTTAGCCTTTACTGGCTAGTTTACAGGGGAACCCCCAGAAAAAAAAAAAAATTGACATTGGGTTCCCCTATAAAATCAAACCAGCAAAGGCTAGGCAGACAGCTGCGGGCTGATGTTAATAGCCTGAGAAGGTGCCTTGGATATTGGCACCCCCCCAGGCTAAAGACATCAGCTCTCAGCCACCCCAGAAATGGCGCATTTTATAGATGCACCAATTCTGGCACTTAGCCTCGCTCTTCCCACTTGACCTGTAGCGGTAGCAAGTGAGGTTCATATTTGTGAGGTTGATGTCACCTTTGTATTGTCAGGTGACAAGCCCATAGCTTAGTAATGGAGAGGCGTCTAGAAGACACTTTTCCATTACTAATCCTATAGTTATATGGTAAATAAACAGAGTCAGAATAAAGCCCTTTATATGAAATGATCACACAGTCTCCTTTATTGAATCTAAATTTACCATACTTGCTGAACGCCTATAATCCCTGACTTCCTTGTCTCCTGCAACAAAAGTAAAATAATAAACCAACATATAATACTATCCTGTCCGACGTAGTCCATTTAATACCAAGTGTCCCACAGCGATCTCACGAGTCGAACAGTCACATCGGGAGATGTGACTGCTCTACCCAGCCTTCGATGATACACTGCGGGAGCGATTACCTCCTGTCAGCATATCACTGCGCTACCATGAGAGTTCACCAGAGTTCATCAGCTCCAGTGCTCTCACTTACGGCACTACTGCTGTGTGAGAACTGTCTCATGCAACGGTGACGTGAGAGCACCGGAGCTGATCAGCTGATGTACTCCGGTGGACTCTCCCGGTGGCTCAGTGATACACTGACAGGAGGCAATGTCTCCCGCAGTGTGTATCGCCAGCGGCCGAGTGACATCAACGTGGGACACTAGGTATTTAATGGACTACAGCGGACAGGGAGTATATGTTGGTTTATTATTTTTGATTGCTTGCAGGAGACGCAGGCGTAGGGGATTAAGTGTTCAGTGAGTATGTATATTGTATGTGAATAAGCATGTGATTATGTCAATGTTTTGATTTCTTTTTACAAGTGAACTCAAGCGCCAGATGATGAGACTATTCCATCATCGGCTCATGCTGTCTCTGTTATATGTGATAGCAGACATAGCCGGATGGGGAGTAGTAGACTAGTCCCATCAGACGACGCCCAAGTACAATCACTATGGACTGTTCATGACATGGGTACAAACCCACAGCCTGCCAGACATTCTCCTCTCTCTGCTCATACACACACACTTCCTCCTTCTGACATCATTTCCTTTGACAATTCTGCAGCGTTTTTGGCACCAAATCCGCAAACCTTTTTACACCTGCGTTTTTGCTACAGATTTGACCGACTCAATGGAAGTCAATGGGTGAAAAACGCTGCAGATCCGCAAAAAGAACCGACATGCTGCAGAAAACAAAACGCTGCAAATAAGGATGGAAAATTCCACAGCATGTGCACAACAATTTAGGAATGCCATTGATTACCATTGCTTAAATAATCCATTGCGTTTTTGGAGCATTTCCGCGTGGAAAAACGCTGCGGAAAGGCAACAAATCTGCAACGTTTGCACATAACCACTCTAAGGGGGGTTTTACACATAGCGATATCGCTATAACGTCAACGATTTTGTGACGTTATAGCGATATCGCTATGTATGATACTTACCTCCGACCGGCTCCCCCGTTGGTTATCGCTGATCGCGGGAGAATGTCCGGCTCCATTTCTCGTTGTCAGCTTCCTGCTGTGACGACGAGCGACGCGTGGAGGCAGGCGGGAGGACGCCAGGATCGCTGTGTGTGAAAGGTGAGTATCGTGCGCTGCGTCGCTGCTGCATCGCTGTGAGGTCTGCCTGTGTGACAGCTCACTAGCGATCATTTAGCGATACACCAGTGATCCTGACCGGGTCGGATCGCTGGTGCATCGCTAAATGTAAAAGGGCCTTAAGGCTAACAGCAGGAACATGCCAAGAGATAACCTATCACCCGCAGCATCCCACCTCCTATGCAAGTCATTTACTAAAGTGGCCAGAATGGTATAAAAAAGCATTTTCTCACTTCAAAAACATACAAATGTCTTAATGCGTCATGAGAAAATGTCCAGAACCCCGTATATACTAACGGATGCATACATGTCATCAGGATAGATTTACACCATCATAAAATAAGAACATCCTCCTCACCTATATATACGTTGGGCTAATGCTTCAGCACAGACCTGCCATGCGTCTTGTGAGACTTTTAACTGTTCAAAATAAGCCAATGCCTGAAATGAAACAAGACATTGTTATCTGTCAATTTACATTGCAAGACAAAAATTAGATGATTAATATCCCCACCACCACCTTGATCACCCCCCAAAAAAAGTCTTGGGCAGAGTGACATTCTAATACCAAAGATAAATACTGGGGTGAAATAAGAATTTGTGGTCATACAGAAGATAAAAAGTCAGTGTTGGAAACGTCAACGTTTCCTATTCTACTGCAGAGCAAACAAAACAGAACACATGTCGCAGTGAGTGTTGGGACGTACTCGCTCTCGGAAGTCAGCATTGGCGTTTGGGTTTAGTCCAAGCAGTGCTTGTTCATCCATGTCGGCTGCTATACTTCAAGCTCCCTATTACGCACAATAGGTTTGCCCCTTTCTGGCACAGCAGAGACAACCAACATCTGCCAAAGGATGAAAAAAGCAAAGTTAGGAGAATCAAGGCACAAACACAATAGTGGCCCTAGTCTCAGCAAAACAAGGCTGATTACGACATCCTGTAACGTGAAAATCACGGAAAGCGTGCAAAGTTTACACAGATACATTAGAGATGCACGCAGAAGGGCAAAAGTCACAAAACATGGGGGACTCTATTCTTAAATATTTTATAGTTTTCTGGAAGATCAGGATGTGAGTGAGGACACAACAGGTCAGCTTATTTACAAAGCTTTTTTGTGTGAATATCTGCCAAAATATTTCTGCTCTTAACCCCTTAATGACCGGAGCTTTTCTCTTTTGCGTTTACATTTTTTGGATCCCCCTCTTCTCAGAGCCATAACTTTTTTTATTTTTCAGTCAATATGGTCACATGATGGCTTATTTTTTGTGGAACCAGTTGTACTTTTGAACAACACAATTGTTTTTCTCGCTACACCGTTCAGGTTAATCTTTTTTTATTGATAGATCAAGCGATTCTGAAGGCGGCAATACCAAACATGTCTATGTTTAATTTTTTTTGTTTTCTTTTGATTGGGGCAAATAGGGGGGTGATTTGAAATTTTTTTTTTCCTTACTTTTGGCATGCTTCAATAGCCTCCATGGGAGGCTAGTAGCTGCCACAACTTGATCGCCTCTGCTACATAGAGGCGAGGCTCAGATCGCCTCTACATAGCAGATTTACTGCATTGCTATGAGGGCCGACCACAGGGTGGAGCTCGTAGCAATCCGGCATCAACAACCATAGTCTCAAGGAGACCTCTGGTTGTCATGCCGACAAACCGATGACCCACGATCACGTGACGGGGATCACTGGTGAGCGCATTTCCAGCCAGATGCGCTTGTTAAATACCGCTGTCAGAGTTTGACAGTGGCATTTAACTAGTTAATAGCCACGTGGGGATCACGATTCCACCTGCGGCTATTGCGGGCACATGTCAAAACAGCTGCATGTCCTTGCTTTGATGCGGGCTTACCGCCGGAGCCCACATCAAAGCAGGGGTGCTGCCATCGGACGTATTATTCCATCTGATGGCAGAAAAGGGGTTAAAGAGTAGTCATAATTGTAATTTTTCACATGAATCACTTGTGTGCGTGAAAATGAGAAATTTTATAATATATCTTATCAGAGAAATCTGCTTCTATCTCCTTCTGGAGATAATTCATTACCAGAAGTGTCACTTCATAAGTAAATGCATAATCAGTGAATATATATTTTCCCAACAGCGAGACAGATGCAGTTAGTTCTCATACTGCTCTTTATAGAATGGTCCAGTCTAAGTTTCTGCAGAATGTCTGTATCCATCTATAGCTGCTCCCTCCTTGTCCCTCCATAGAACTTTAGCAGCACCAACTGTCATCTGCTCTCAGTATTACAAGTTCTTACTCATGAATTGAG
The DNA here is from genome assembly GCF_039654945.1 of Dendrobates tinctorius. Taxonomy (NCBI): domain Eukaryota; kingdom Metazoa; phylum Chordata; class Amphibia; order Anura; family Dendrobatidae; genus Dendrobates; species Dendrobates tinctorius. The sequence goes on from NW_027361891.1 coordinate 615,891, forward strand.
TGAAACATCAATCCAGGAGGCAAAAAAGCCATATTTCTCTGACTGTAATGTGTAATATACCCCAAGCTTGAAATAAAAACCAGAGTTACGATTTAATATCAGATGATAGGTATGTCTACAGCTGTTCTTGGATGCGGATTTGTTGTGTTTCTGCAGCGTTTTTTCCGTGCGGAAATGCTCCATAAACGCAAGGGAATATTAAAGCAAGGTTAATCAATGACAATCATGATTTTTTGTGCACATGATGCGGAAATTTCCGTCCTTATTTGCCACATTTTATTTTCCGTGGCATGTCAATTCTTTTTGCGAATCTGAAGCATTTTTCACCCATTGAGTCAGTCAAATCTGCAACAAAACCGCAGGTTTTAGAAGATTTGCGGATTTGGTGCCAAAAATGCCGCAGAATTGTCAAAAGAAATGATATCAGAAGGAGGAAGTGTGTGAGTGGAGAATATAGAATAATGCCTGGCTTGGTTGAAGCAGATCAACAATTGACGTTGGACAAGGAAATTACACCACTTTTTTTTTTTTTTAAATAATATATCTTTATTTAGCTAACAAATCCGCATAAAAAACATGCATAAACGAGCGGAATTACCACTGCGTTTTTCTGCCAAGAGATGCAGAAATTTTGCAGAAATTTCTGCAAGCAAATCCACAATGTCTGCAAATATAGCCTTATTCAAGTTTGTGCATCCCATTGGGGCTTGTATCTGAACCCCCGCAAAACTGGATTCGGGCGTATACACCGACAGGGTCATGGACTATAATGGTACTGACAGTGAACGTGTGCCCTGCCGTGCATCATGTTGGGGTGAATATGCATACTGGAGGCAGACACCCAGATGTCATAGACTGTTACTGGGCTTTAGCCTCCAGTAGGCAAGTACGCCCAAACATGATGCATGGCGAAGCACAAGTTCTCTGTCGAAGCACAAGTTCTCTGTCGACTCGGTACCATCATAGTCCATGGCCCTGTTTTGCAGGAGGTTTGGACACAAGCCCTGATGGGACCCAAGAACGTGGAGAAGCGGGAAATGTGAAAGCACCCTTACCCTGATTAATGAGCCAGTCTCATGGAATCAGCGTTCCACCAGGGGAACTTCCAAAAAAAAATAAAGGAAATCATCCCAGTTAGTGACACAGCTTAATTATTAACGTGCGAGTACTACAGACATTGCCCCTTTTTGTACACTGTGTACTACCCATTTTCCATAGCTCAGTAATGACAATACATGAGACACTACAGTTCCTTGCATCCAATTTTGTCACCAAGTGAAGTTCAACAGTACTTCTATCCTAAATATCCATGTGTGGGAAAGATAAGCCTAGTTCAAATGGTTGCTGTTAAAATGGGGATAATCAAGTCTTCATACTCTGGATGTGACTGGCTCAGTGTGAACGCCCGCATAGCGGAGGTGTGCAGGAGCGGTCCTGCTGTTACATGCAATATATTGCCCGGGAGAAACAATACAGTAAAGTGCACGATGCGATTTCTCTTGTAGTCCATGTGGAAAATCACTCATGTGCAAGTTAACTAATTAAAATAGACCATGTGCTGTCCATTAAACACACGGACCAAAAATATAGGTGTCTGAAGAAGGCTAAGGCTAGTCATTCTCCATGACACTTACTGAAAGTGGACCACATTGCAGTGTAAGGCTCAGGTCACACAGGTGAATACAGTTGTGCCAGGAAAGCATGGAGCATGCAGAAAAAGTTGTCACAGGCTCTCATTCACTATGAAGGCCATGAACATCCTTTTGGTCTCGGTCGGGACGCATCAAATATATATTCCCATTGTAGTGTCAGTTTCGGTTATAAAGCCTCAATAAAAAAAAAAAAAAAAAAGCATGACCTGTCCTAAAAACCCTAAGCAAACTCATTAATAGTAAAAGCATTCATTATATGCCTGACATGCCACACTGCAGGCTATGGGATACTGCAGCAAATTATTGAACAAGCACACTGCTAGTGAAATGAGGCTATGGCAGAGGGGATAGTGTAGGGAAATCAGGCAGGACTGTTGGCAAATTCCTACTTATAAGTTACATCCAGAACACCAACTCTCCACAATGTCTGACGTGTGACCCCTGGCAGTCACATTTGGCTCTTAATTCGCCATAGAAGGCCTGTGCTCTGACAGGCAGCGCCTGTCACATTGACATTCATATTCTGTTCAGCAGTTCCGTTTTGGCTGCAGCCCGCAGCCGCCCCAGAAAAGGCATATCTATTAGATGTGCCAATTCTGGCGCTTTGCCCGGCTCTCCCCACTTGCCCTTTGGCGATGACAAGTGGGGTTGATGTCAGCAACCATGAAACAGCAGACATCAAGCCCACAAGTTAGTAATGGAGAGGCATCTATAAGATGCCTCTCCCTTACTAACCCCATAGTCGGCTCTGAACTCCGTGAGTTCACCGCAAGTAATTTCTCACAGTGAACTCACTGAGGACAGCGCTGCACCGTGAGACTTTTTCTCATGGTAATGGGTCTAAGGAAAGTACAACATTGTTATTGTTTTTTTTTTATTTTGAAATACAGTAAAATTGTGTATTTTCATTTCAAATAAAGGACTTTTTTGGGCTTTTTCTACTGACAATATCACTATTGGGTTAGTAATGGAGAGGTGCCTTTTTATATTAACCCCACTTGCCACAGGGAAAATGAGAAGAGCAGAGTGCAAGAATTGGTGTAGCCAATAGATGCACTTTTTCTGGGGCAGCTGTGGGCTGTTATATTTCGGCTGGGAGAGCAAATAGCCATGGCCCCTTCCAAGCCCGAAAATACCAGCCCCCAGCTGTCTGCTTTAGTTTGGTTAGGCCTGTTTCACACATCAGTTTTTTCTGTCAGTTGTAATCTGCCAAAATGGCGGAAAACGGATCCGCCTGCGTACGGACATCAACGTGTGCCACCGGACCGTTTTTTTATGTCAGCGGACGCCAAAATCTTGGCGGATCCGCAAAAAAACGGATCCAACGGATGGCCATCCGTCAAGATCCGCCGGTAATGCAAGCTTATGGGGAAAAAAAACGGATCTGTTTTTTTTTTTGGAAAACGGCAGATCTTGACTGATGGAGACAAACAGAAGTGTGAAACAGGCCTTAGTTGTTCAAAAATAAAGGGGGGGGCGCAGTACTTTCATCAGCCGACACCTATGACCGGAGGTCACAGCTGCTGCCTCGCGCTGTCATCTGACAGTGCGGGAGCCGCAATGCTCTAACCAGTGGTAATCTTACCACCAATCAGACCAGTCGTTTCTTCTTGCACCATCATGCAGATGGCATGTGCCCGCAATAGGCGCAGGTGGAATCGCGATCCACCCACGCCTACTATCTAGTTTACGCCGCTGTCAAACGCTGACAGCGGCATTTAACCAGCGCTTCAGGCAGGAAATACACGCATCGCTGACCCTCTTCATGTGATCGGGGGTAGGCGAGACCTCTATGGTTGTTGATGAGGCATTGCTATGAGCGCCACCCGGTGGTCGGCGCTCATAGCAATGCTGTAATTCTGCTACATATAGGCAATCTGCTCATCGCCTACATCTAGCAGAGCCGATCAAGTTGTGGATGCTTCTAGCCTCCCATGGAGGCTATTGAAGCATGCCAAAATTTAAGAAAAAAAAGTTTTAAAAAATATGAAAAAAAAAAAAAAAAAAAAAAAAAAAAAAAGTTTAAATCACCCCCCTTTCGCCCCATTCAAAAAAAAAAAAAAAAAAATCACACACACACATAGGGTGATTCTGAACATGACGATACCCAATCAGTAAAAAATGAATTAACCCGATCGCTAAATGGCGTAGCAGGAAAAATATAAAAATGCCAGAATTACGGTTTTTTTTTGGTGGCCGCGACATTGCATTAAAATGCAATAGCAAGCGATCAAAAGATCATATCTGCACATAAATGGTATCCTTAAAAACATCAGCTCCGTACGCAAAAAATAAGCCCTCACCCAATCCCAGATCATGAAAAGTGGAGACGCTACGGGTCTTGGAAAATGGCACAAATTTTTTTTTTTAGCAAACTTTGGAATTTTTGTTTCACCACTTAGATAAAAAAAGAACCTAGACATGTTTGATGTCTGTGAACTCGTAATGACCTGGAGAATCATAATGGCAGGTCAATTTTAGCATTTAGTGAACCTAGCAAAAAAGCCAAACTAAAAACAAGTGTGGGATTGCACTTTTCTTTTGCAATTTCACCGCACTTGGAATTTTTTTCCCCGTTTTCTGTTACACGGCATGGTAAAACCAATGGTGTCGTTCAAAAGAACAACTCGTCCCGCAAAAAATAAGCCCTCACATGGCCATATTAGAAAAATAAAAAAGTTATGGCTCTGGGAAGAAGGGGAGAGAAAAATGAAAACGCAAAACCAAAAAAAAAGCTGGTGTCATTAAGTGGTTAAGACTAGTTCATATGGTTTTATTTTATAGCTTGATTTAAATACTGTACTTTTCTTTTTAAAAACGTGAAGGACATGTCTAGTGACAATCAAAAAAAAGTTACCAGTATATTTAAAAAGGTGTTAAAAATATTGATTCTGTTAATTTAGCATTAAACATATGAATAAGAGATTGCAGTAAGAAAATCACACTTAGAAATATGGTCCTACAGAAATGCCAACTTGAATCCCTGGACAAATATAATCAAGAGAACACGTAACACAAATTTTCTGAAAAAATTATAATCGTTTTCCCAAAGCTGCCCATCAAAAATCAGAATTTGACTACTCAAAAACAATATATCAACAGTCTTGTGACATCACATTAAAGTTTGTACAATTCTGAACAAAATTATGCCTCCCCATCTCTATCTTTATTCTCTCCTGAGATATGATAAAAATGTAAAGTCATAGAAGCCCATAATACAGGCTTTCAAAACTTTAGAAATCTGTAAAAAATTAAAGAAGATAAAAATTAAAAGATTATTATTAAATCACTAAAGTAGCACTTCAAAAATCACCAAAAATAAATATCCCACGATATCAGGTACAAAACAAAATCTTCAGATTTGGATCACTTGACATGGAATGGCAAACTATAATTTCATGTACAGTATTTACGTATCTCAACATCGCAAACAGAATGAAAGCATAACAGCCACTTATTGAGCGGATCACCTCACCAGCCTATGACAGTGGGCAGACAGGTGGGGTGTGTGTATTGTTCTGTAGCCCCTCTCACACTGTACAGAACATGATGCAATCAGCTGTAAGTGACCGGCTTATATGAGTTAGTCATCTAGCACAGCAGAGTAAGCAGCCAAAGATAGCATATTGGCACAGACTATAAGCAGCACAATCACAACACACAGTATAAAGGACTATCAGACAGCGCAGACACTGCATACAGGCACAGTATACTTATTGCGTCGCGCACAGGAGGAGTCCGCCCCACAGAGGGCTCCGTCGCGCACAGGAGGAGTCCGCCCCACAGAGGGCTCTCGCGCACACAGGAGGAGTCCGCCCCACAGAGGGCTCTCGCGCACACAGGAGGAGTCCGCCCCACAGAGGGATCTCGCACACACACACACACGAGTCCGCCCCCCTGAGGGCTCTCACGCACACACACAGGAGTCCCCCCCACAGGGGGCTCACACACACACACACACACACACACACACACACACACACACACACACACAGGAGTCCACCCCCCTGAGGGCTCTCACGCACAGGAGGAGTCCGCCCCACAGAGGGCGCACACCCACACAGGAGTCCGCCCCACAGAGGGCTCTCACACACACACAGGAGTCCGCCCCACAGAGGGCGCTCACACACACACACACACACAGGAGTCCGCCCCACAGAGGGCGCTCACACACACACACACAGGAGTCCGCCCCACAGAGGGCGCTCACACACACACACACACACACACAGAGGAGTCCGCCCCACAGAGGGCGCGGGCGCACACACACACACACACACACACACACACACAGGAGTCCGCCCCACAGAGGGCGCTCACACACACACACACAGGAGTCCGCCCCACAGAGGGCGCTCTCACACACACACAGGAGTCCGCCCCACAGAGGGCGCTCACACACACACACAGGAGTCCACCCCCCTGAGGGCTCTCACGCACAGGAGGAGTCCGCCCCACAGAGGGCGCACACCCACACAGGAGTCCGCCCCACAGAGGGCTCTCACACACACACAGGAGTCCGCCCCACAGAGGGCGCTCACACACACACACACACACACACACACACACACACACACACACACACACACAGGAGTCCGCCCCACAGAGGGCGCGCACACACACACACACACACACACACAGGAGTCCGCCCCACAGAGGGCGCTCACACACACACACACAGGAGTCCGCCCCACAGAGGGCGCTCACACACACACACAGGAGTCCGCCCCACAGAGGGCGCTCACACACACACACAGGAGTCCGCCCCACAGAGGGCGCTCACACACACACACAGGAGTCCGCCCCACAGAGGGCGCTCACACACATACACACACACACACACACAGACACACACACAGGAGTCCGCCCCACAGAGGGCGCTCACACACACACACAGGAGTCCGCCCCACAGAGGGCGCACACACACACACACACAGGAGTCCGCCCCACAGAGGGCGCTCACACACACACACAGGAGTCCGCCCCACAGAGGGCGCTCACACGCACACACACACAGGAGTCCGCCCCACAGAGGGCGCTCACACACACACACACACACAGGAGTCCGCCCCACAGAGGGCGCTCACACACACACACACACACACACAGGAGTCCGCCCCACAGAGGGCGCTCACACACACACACACACACACAGGAGTCCGCCCCACAGAGGGCGCTCACACACACACACACACAGGAGTCCGCCCCACAGAGGGCGCTCACACACACACACACAGGAGTCCGCCCCACAGAGGGCGCTCACACACACACACACACACAGGAGTCCGCCCCACAGAGGGCGCTCACACACACACACACACACACAGGAGTCCGCCCCACAGAGGGCGCTCACACACACACACACAGGAGTCCGCCCCACAGAGGGCGCTCACACACACACACACACACACACACACACACACACACACACACACACACACACGAGTCCGCCCCACAGAGGGCGCTCACACACACACACACACACACAGGAGTCCGCCCCACAGAGGGCGCTCACACACACACACAGGAGTCCGCCCCACAGAGGGCGCTCACACACACACACACACACACACACAGGAGTCCGCCCCACAGAGGGCGCTCACACACACACACACACACAGGAGTCCGCCCCACAGAGGGCGCACACACACACACACACACACACACACAGGAGTCCGCCCCACAGAGGGCGCTCACACACACACACAGGAGTCCGCCCCACAGAGGGCGCACACACACACACACAGGAGTCCGCCCCACAGAGGGCGCACACACACACACACAGGAGTCCGCCCCACAGAGGGCGCACACACACACACACAGGAGTCCGCCCCACAGAGGGCGCACACACACACACACAGGAGTCCGCCCCACAGAGGGCGCACACACACACACACACAGGAGTCCGCCCCACAGAGGGCGCACACACACACACACACACACACACACACACAGGAGTCCGCCCCACAGAGGGCGCACACACACACACACACACACACACACACACACGAGTCCGCCCCACAGAGGGCGCACACACACACACACAGGAGTCCGCCCCACAGAGGGCGCACACACACACACACACACACACACACACAGGAGTCCGCCCCACAGAGGGCGCACACACACACACACACACACACAGGAGTCCGCCCCACAGAGGGCGCACACACACACACACACACAGGAGTCCGCCCCACAGAGGGCGCACACACACACACACACACACAGGAGTCCGCCCCACAGAGGGAGCACACACACACACACACAGGAGTCCGCCCCACAGAGGGCGCACACACACACACACACAGGAGTCCGCCCCACAGAGGGCGCACACACACACACACACACACACACAGGAGTCCGCCCCACAGAGGGCGCTCACACACACACACACAGGAGTCCACCCCCCTGAGGGCTCTCACGCACAGGAGGAGTCCGCCCCACAGAGGGCGCTCACACACACACACAGGAGTCCGCCCCACAGAGGGCTCACACACACACACACACACACACAGGAGTCCGCCCCACAGAGGGCTCTCACACACACACACACACACACATAGGAGTCCGCCCCACAGAGGGCTCTCACACACACACACACAGGAGTCCGCCCCACAGAGGGCTCTCTCACACACACACAGGAGTCCGCCCCACAGAGGGCTCTCACACACACACACACACACACACAGGAGTCCGCCCCACAGAGGGCTCTCACACACACACACACACACACACACACACAGGAGTCCGCCCCACAGAGGGCTCTCACACACACACACACACACACACAGGAGTCCGCCCCACAGAGGGCTCTCACACACACAGGAGTCCGCCCCACAGAGGGCTCACACACACACACACAGGAGTCCGCCCCACAGAGGGCTCTCACACACACACACACACACACACACAGGAGTCCGCCCCACAGAGGGCTCTCTCACACACACACACAGGAGTCCGCCCCACAGAGGGCTCTCACACACACACACACACACACACACACAGGAGTCCGCCCCACAGAGGGCTCTCACACACACACACACACACACAGGAGTCCGGCCCACAGAGGGCTCTCACACACACACACACACACACAGGAGTCCGCCCCACAGAGGGCTCTCACACACACACACACACACACAGGAGTCCGCCCCACAGAGGGCGCTCACACACACACACACACACACACACACACACACAGGAGTCCGCCCCACAGAGGGCGCTCACACACACACACACACACAGGAGTCCGCCCCACAGAGGGCGCTCCCACACACACACACACACACACACAGGAGTCCGCCCCACAGAGGGCGCACGCACACACACACACACAGGAGTCCACCCCCCTGAGGGCTCTCACACACACACACACAGGAGTCCGCCCCACAGAGGGCTCACACACACACACACAGGAGTCCGCCCCACAGAGGGCTCTCACACACACACACACAGGAGTCCGCCCCACAGAGGGCTCTCACACACACACACAGGAGTCCGCCCCACAGAGGGCTCTCACACACACACACACAGGAGTCCGCCCCACAGAGGGCTCTCACACACACACACAGGAGTCCGCCCCACAGAGGGCTCTCACACACACACACAGGAGTCCGCCCCACAGAGGGCTCTCACACACACACACACACACACACACAGGAGTCCGCCCCACAGAGGGCTCTCACACACACACACACACACACACAGGAGTCCGCCCCACAGAGGGCTCTCACACACACACACACACACACACACAGGAGTCCGCCCCACAGAGGGCTCACACACACACACACACACACACACACACACGAGTCCGCCCCACAGAGGGCTCTCACACACACACACAGGAGTCCGCCCCACAGAGGGCGCGCACACACACACACACACACAGACACACAGGAGTCCGCCCCACAGAGGGCTCTCACACACACACACACACACAGGAGTCCGCCCCACAGAGGGCTCTCACACACACAGGAGTCCGCCCCACAGAGGGCTCACACACACACACACACACACACACAGGAGTCCGCCCCACAGAGGGCTCTCACACACACACACACACACAGGAGTCCGCCCCACAGAGGGCTCCCACACACACACACACACAGGAGTCCGCCCCACAGAGGGCTCCCACACACACACACAGGAGTCCGCCCCACAGAGGGCGCTCACACACACACAGGAGTCCGCCCCACAGAGGGCGCTCACACACACACACACACACACACAGGAGTCCGCCCCACAGAGGGCGCACACACACACACACACAGGAGTCCGCCCCACAGAGGGCGCACACACACACAGGAGTCCGCCCCACAGAGGGCGCTCACACACACACACACACACAGGAGTCCGCCCCACAGAGGGCGCTCACACACACACACACAGGAGTCCGCCCCACAGAGGGCGCTCACACACACACACACAGGAGTCCGCCCCACAGAGGGCGCACACACACACACACACACACACACAGGAGTCCGCCCCACAGAGGGCGCACACACACACACAGGAGTCCGCCCCACAGAGGGCGCACACACACACACACACACACACACACACACACACACACACACAGGAGTCCACCCCCCTGAGGGCTCTCACGCACAGGAGGAGTCCGCCCCACAGAGGGCGCTCACACACACACACAGGAGTCCGCCCCACAGAGGGCTCTCACACACACACACACACAGGAGTCCGCCCCACAGAGGGCTCTCACACACACACACACACAGGAGTCCGCCCCACAGAGGGCTCTCACACACACACACACAGGAGTCCGCCCCACAGAGGGCTCTCACACACACACACACACAGGAGTCCGCCCCACAGAGGGCTCTCACACACACACACACACAGGAGTCCGCCCCACAGAGGGCTCACACACACACACACACACACACACACACACACACACACAGGAGTCCGCCCCACAGAGGGCTCTCACACACACACAGGAGTCCGCCCCACAGAGGGCTCTCTCACACACACACACACACACAGGAGTCCGCCCCACAGAGGGCGCTCACACACACACACACACACACAGGAGTCCGCCCCACAGAGGGCGCTCACACACACAGGAGTCCGCCCCACAGAGGGCGCTCACACACACACACACACACACACACACACACAGGAGTCCGCCCCACAGAGGGCGCACGCACACACACACACACACACAGGAGTCCACCCCCCTGAGGGCTCTCACACACACACACACAGAAGTCCGCCCCACAGAGGGCTCACACACACACACAGGAGTCCGCCCCACAGAGGGCTCTCACACACACACACACACACACACACACACAGGAGTCCGCCCCACAGAGGGCTCTCACACACACACACACACACACACGAGTCCGCCCCACAGAGGGCTCTCACACACACACACACACAGGAGTCCGCCCCACAGAGGGCTCTCACACACACACAAACACAGGAGTCCGCCCCACAGAGGGCTCACACACACACACACACACACACACACAGGAGTCCGCCCCACAGAGGGCTCTCACACACACACACAGGAGTCCGCCCCACAGAGGGCTCACACACACACACAGGAGTCCGCCCCACAGAGGGCTCTCACACACACACAGGAGTCCGCCCCACAGAGGGCTCTCACACACACACACACACACACACACACACACACACACACACACACACAGGAGTCCGCCCCACAGAGGGCTCTCACACACACACACACAGGAGTCCGCCCCACAGAGGGCTCACACACACACACACACACACAGGAGTCCGCCCCACAGAGGGCTCAAACACACACACACACACACACACACACACACGAGTCCGCCCCACAGACGGCTCTCACACACACACACAGGAGTCCGCCCCACAGAGGGCTCTCACACACACACAGGAGTCCGCCCCACAGAGGGCTCTCACACACACACAGGAGTCCGCCCCACAGAGGGCGCTCACACACACACACACACACAGGAGTCCGCCCCACAGAGGGCTCAAACACACACACACACACACACACGAGTCCGCCCCACAGAGGGCTCTCACACACACACACACAGGAGTCCGCCCCACAGAGGGCTCTCACACACACACACACAGGAGTCCGCCCCACAGAGGGCTCTCACACACACAGGAGTCCGCCCCACAGAGGGCGCTCACACACACACACACAGGAGTCCGCCCCACAGAGGGCGCTCACACACACACACACAGGAGTCCGCCCCACAGAGGGCGCTCTCACACACACACAGGAGTCCGCCCCACAGAGGGCGCTCACACACACACAGGAGTCCACCCCCCTGAGGGCTCTCACGCACAGGAGGAGTCCGCCCCACAGAGGGCGCACACCCACACAGGAGTCCGCCCCACAGAGGGCTCTCACACACACACAGGAGTCCGCCCCACAGAGGGCGCTCACACACACACACACACACACACACACAGGAGTCCGCCCCACAGAGGGCGCGCACACACACACACACACACACACACACACACACACACGAGTCCGCCCCACAGAGGGCGCTCACACACACACACACACACACACACACGAGTCCGCCCCACAGAGGGCGCTCACACACACACACACAGGAGTCCGCCCCACAGAGGGCGCTCACACACACACACACACAGGAGTCCGCCCCACAGAGGGCGCTCACACACACACACAGGAGTCCGCCCCACAGAGGGCGCTCACACACACACACAGGAGTCCGCCCCACAGAGGGCGCTCACACACACACACAGGAGTCCGCCCCACAGAGGGCGCTCACACACACACACAGGAGTCCGCCCCACAGAGGGCGCTCACACACATACACACACACACACACACACAGGAGTCCGCCCCACAGAGGGCGCTCACACACACACACAGGAGTCCGCCCCACAGAGGGCGCACACACACACACACACACACACACACACACACACACACACACAGGAGTCCGCCCCACAGAGGGCGCTCACACACACACACACACACAGGAGTCCGCCCCACAGAGGGCGCTCACACACACACAGGAGTCCGCCCCACAGAGGGCGCTCTCACACACACACACACAGGAGTCCGCCCCACAGAGGGCGCTCACACACACACACAGGAGTCCGCCCCACAGAGGGCGCTCACACACACACACAGGAGTCCGCCCCACAGAGGGCGCTCACACACACACACAGGAGTCCGCCCCACAGAGGGCGCTCACACACACACACAGGAGTCCGCCCCACAGAGGGCGCTCACACACACACACAGGAGTCCGCCCCACAGAGGGCGCTCACACACACACACAGGAGTCCGCCCCACAGAGGGCGCTCACACACACACACAGGAGTCCGCCCCACAGAGGGCGCTCACACACACACACAGGAGTCCGCCCCACAGAGGGCGCTCACACACACACACAGGAGTCCGCCCCACAGAGGGCGCTCACACACACAGGAGTCCGCCCCACAGAGGGCGCTCACACACACACACACACACAGGAGTCCGCCCCACAGAGGGCGCTCACACACACACACAGGAGTCCGCCCCACAGAGGGCGCTCACACACACACACAGGAGTCCGCCCCACAGAGGGCGCTCACACACACACACAGGAGTCCGCCCCACAGAGGGCGCTCACACACACACACAGGAGTCCGCCCCACAGAGGGCGCTCACACACACACACACACACACACACACACAGGAGTCCGCCCCACAGAGGGCGCTCACACACACACACACACACAGGAGTCCGCCCCACAGAGGGCGCTCACACACACACACACACAGGAGTCCGCCCCACAGAGGGCGCTCACACACACACACACACAGGAGTCCGCCCCACAGAGGGCGCTCACACACACACACACACACACAGGAGTCCGCCCCACAGAGGGCGCTCACACACACACACACAGGAGTCCGCCCCACAGAGGGCGCTCACACACACACACACAGGAGTCCGCCCCACAGAGGGCGCTCACACACACACACACAGGAGTCCGCCCCACAGAGGGCGCTCACACACACACACACACACACACACACACAGGAGTCCGCCCCACAGAGGGCGCTCACACACACACACACAGGAGTCCGCCCCACAGAGGGCGCTCACACACACACACAGGAGTCCGCCCCACAGAGGGCGCTCACACACACACACACAGGAGTCCGCCCCACAGAGGGCGCTCACACACACACACACACACACAGGAGTCCGCCCCACAGAGGGCGCACACACACACACACACACACACACACACACAGGAGTCCGCCCCACAGAGGGCGCTCACACACACACACAGGAGTCCGCCCCACAGAGGGCGCACACACACACACACAGGAGTCCGCCCCACAGAGGGCGCACACACACACACACACACAGGAGTCCGCCCCACAGAGGGCGCACACACACACACACACACAGGAGTCCGCCCCACAGAGGGCGCACACACACACACACACACAGGAGTCCGCCCCACAGAGGGCGCACACACACACACACACACACACACACACACACACACGAGTCCGCCCCACAGAGGGCGCACACACACACACACACACACGAGTCCGCCCCACAGAGGGCGCACACACACACACACACACGAGTCCGCCCCACAGAGGGCGCACACACACACACACAGGAGTCCGCCCCACAGAGGGCGCACACACACACACACACACAGGAGTCCGCCCCACAGAGGGCGCACACACACACACACACACACACAGGAGTCCGCCCCACAGAGGGCGCACACACACACACACACACAGGAGTCCGCCCCACAGAGGGCGCACACACACACACACACAGGAGTCCGCCCCACAGAGGGCGCACACACACACACACACACACAGGAGTCCGCCCCACAGAGGGAGCGCACACACACACACACACACACACAGGAGTCCGCCCCACAGAGGGAGCACACACACACACACACACACACAGGAGTCCGCCCCACAGAGGGCGCACACACACACACACACACAGGAGTCCGCCCCACAGAGGGCGCACACACACACACACACACAGGAGTCCGCCCCACAGAGGGCGCTCACACACACACACACAGGAGTCCACCCCCCTGAGGGCTCTCACGCACAGGAGGAGTCCGCCCCACAGAGGGCGCTCACACACACACACAGGAGTCCGCCCCACAGAGGGCTCACACACACACACACACACAGGAGTCCGCCCCACAGAGGGCTCTCACACACACACACACACATAGGAGTCCGCCCCACAGAGGGCTCTCACACACACACACACACACAGGAGTCCGCCCCACAGAGGGCTCTCTCACACACACACAGGAGTCCGCCCCACAGAGGGCTCTCACACACACACACACACACACAGGAGTCCGCCCCACAGAGGGCTCTCACACACACACACACACACACACACAGGAGTCCGCCCCACAGAGGGCTCTCACACACACACACACACACACACACACAGGAGTCCGCCCCACAGAGGGCTCTCACACACACAGGAGTCCGCCCCACAGAGGGCTCACACACACACACACACAGGAGTCCGCCCCACAGAGGGCTCTCACACACACACACAGGAGTCCGCCCCACAGAGGGCTCTCTCACACACACACACAGGAGTCCGCCCCACAGAGGGCTCTCACACACACACACACACACACACACACACACACACAGGAGTCCGCCCCACAGAGGGCTCACACACACACACACACACACACGAGTCCGCCCCACAGAGGGCTCTCACACACACACACACACACAGGAGTCCGCCCCACAGAGGGCTCTCACACACACACACACACACAGGAGTCCGCCCCACAGAGGGCTCTCACACACACACACACACACAGGAGTCCGCCCCACAGAGGGCGCTCACACACACACACACACACACACACAGGAGTCCGCCCCACAGAGGGCGCTCACACACACACACACAGGAGTCCGCCCCACAGAGGGCGCTCACACACACACACACACACACACAGGAGTCCGCCCCACAGAGGGCGCTCACACACACACACACACACAGGAGTCCGCCCCACAGAGGGCGCTCCCACACACACACACACACAGGAGTCCGCCCCACAGAGGGCGCACGCACACACACACACACAGGAGTCCACCCCCCTGAGGGCTCTCACACACACACACAGGAGTCCGCCCCACAGAGGGCTCACACACACACACACAGGAGTCCGCCCCACAGAGGGCTCTCACACACACACACACAGGAGTCCGCCCCACAGAGGGCTCTCACACACACACACACACACACACACACACACACAGGAGTCCGCCCCACAGAGGGCTCTCACACACACACACAGGAGTCCGCCCCACAGAGGGCTCTCACACACACACACACACACAGGAGTCCGCCCCACAGAGGGCTCTCACACACACACACACACACACACACACACAGGAGTCCGCCCCACAGAGGGCTCTCACACACACACACACACACAGGAGTCCGCCCCACAGAGGGCTCTCACACACACACACACACAGGAGTCCGCCCCACAGAGGGCTCCCACACACACACACAGGAGTCCGCCCCACAGAGGGCTCCCACACACACACACAGGAGTCCGCCCCACAGAGGGCGCTCACACACACACACAGGAGTCCGCCCCACAGAGGGCGCTCACACACACACACACACACAGGAGTCCGCCCCACAGAGGGCGCACACACACACACACAGGAGTCCGCCCCACAGAGGGCGCACACACACACAGGAGTCCGCCCCACAGAGGGCGCTCACACACACACACACACACACACACACACAGGAGTCCGCCCCACAGAGGGCGCTCACACACACACACACAGGAGTCCGCCCCACAGAGGGCGCACACACACACACACACACACACACAGGAGTCCGCCCCACAGAGGGCGCACACACACACACAGGAGTCCGCCCCACAGAGGGCGCACACACACACACACACACACACACACACACACACACAGGAGTCCACCCCCCTGAGGGCTCTCACGCACAGGAGGAGTCCGCCCCACAGAGGGCGCTCACACACACACACAGGAGTCCGCCCCACAGAGGGCTCTCACACACACACACACACACAGGAGTCCGCCCCACAGAGGGCTCTCACACACACACACACAGGAGTCCGCCCCACAGAGGGCTCTCACACACACACACACACACACAGGAGTCCGCCCCACAGAGGGCTCTCACACACACACACACACACAGGAGTCCGCCCCACAGAGGGCTCACACACACACACACACACACACACACACACACACACACACAGGAGTCCGCCCCACAGAGGGCTCTCACACACACACAGGAGTCCGCCCCACAGAGGGCTCTCTCACACACACACACACACACACACACACACACAGGAGTCCGCCCCACAGAGGGCGCTCACACACACACACACACAGGAGTCCGCCCCACAGAGGGCGCTCACACACACAGGAGTCCGCCCCACAGAGGGCGCACACACACACACACACACACACACACACACACACAGGAGTCCGCCCCACAGAGGGCGCACGCACACACACACACACAGGAGTCCACCCCCCTGAGGGCTCACACACACACACAGGAGTCCGCCCCACAGAGGGCTCTCACACACACACACACACAGGAGTCCGCCCCACAGAGGGCTCTCACACACACACACACACACACACACACACACACAGGAGTCCGCCCCACAGAGGGCTCTCACACACACACACACACACACACACACAGGAGTCCGCCCCACAGAGGGCTCTCACACACACACACACACACACACAGGAGTCCGCCCCACAGAGGGCTCTCACACACACACACAGGAGTCCGCCCCACAGAGGGCTCACACACACACACAGGAGTCCGCCCCACAGAGGGCTCACACACACACACAGGAGTCCGCCCCACAGAGGGCTCTCACACACACACAGGAGTCCGCCCCACAGAGGGCTCTCACACACACACACACACACACACAGGAGTCCGCCCCACAGAGGGCTCTCACACACACACACACACACACACAGGAGTCCGCCCCACAGAGGGCTCACACACACACACACACACACACAGGAGTCCGCCCCACAGACGGCTCTCACACACACACACAGGAGTCCGCCCCACAGAGGGCTCTCACACACACACAGGAGTCCGCCCCACAGAGGGCTCTCACACACACACAGGAGTCCGCCCCACAGAGGGCGCTCACACACACACACACACAGGAGTCCGCCCCACAGAGGGCTCAAACACACACACACACACACACACACACACGAGTCCGCCCCACAGAGGGCTCTCACACACACACACACAGGAGTCCGCCCCACAGAGGGCTCTCACACACACACACACACACACACACAGGAGTCCGCCCCACAGAGGGCTCTCACACACACACACACAGGAGTCCGCCCCACAGAGGGCGCTCACACACACACACACACACACAGGAGTCCGCCCCACAGAGGGCGCGCTCACACACACACACACTCACAGGAGTCCGCCCCACAGAGGGCGCTCACACACACACACACACACACACACAGGAGTCCGCCCCACAGAGGGCGCTCACACACACACAGGAGTCCGCCCCACAGAGGGCGCACACACACACACACACACACACACACACACACACACACAGGAGTCCGCCCCACAGAGGGCGCACACACACACACACAGGAGTCCGCCCCACAGAGGGCGCTCACACACACAAACAGGAGTCCGCCCCACAGAGGGCGCTCACACACACACACAGGAGTCCGCCCCACAGAGGGCGCTCACACACACACACAGGAGTCCGCCCCACAGAGGGCGCTCACACACACACACACACAGGAGTCCGCCCCACAGAGGGCGCTCACACACACACACACACACACACACAGGAGTCCGCCCCACAGAGGGCGCACACACACACAAACACACAGGAGTCCACCCCCCTGAGGGCTCTCACGCACAGGAGTCCGCCCCACAGAGGGCGCTCACACACACACACACAGGAGTCCGCCCCACAGAGGGCTCTCACACACACACACACACAGGAGTCCGCCCCACAGAGGGCTCTCACACACACACACAGGAGTCCGCCCCACAGAGGGCTCTCACACACACACACACACACACAGGAGTCCGCCCCACAGAGGGCTCACACACACACAGGAGTCCGCCCCACAGAGGGCTCTCACACACACACACACACACACACACACACACACAGGAGTCCGCCCCACAGAGGGCTCTCTCACACACACACAGGAGTCCGCCCCACAGAGGGCTCTCTCACACACACACAGGAGTCCGCCCCACAGAGGGCTCTCTCACACACACACAGGAGTCCGCCCCACAGAGGGCTCTCACACACACACACAGGAGTCCGCCCCACAGAGGGCTCTCACACACACACACAGGAGTCCGCCCCACAGAGGGCTCTCACACAC
>NW_027361891.1:637500-870000 GCF_039654945.1 Dendrobates tinctorius
ACACACACAGGAGTCCGCCCCACAGAGGGCGCTCACACACACACAGGAGTCCGCCCCCCTGAGGGCTCTCACGCACAGGAGGAGTCCGCCCCACAGAGGGCGCTCACACACACACACAGGAGTCCGCCCCCCTGAGGGCTCTCACGCACAGGAGGAGTCCGCCCCACAGAGGGCGCTCACACACACACACACACACACACAGGAGTCCGCCCCACAGAGGGCGCTCACACACACACACAGGAGTCCGCCCCCCTGAGGGCTCTCACGCACAGGAGGAGTCTGCCCCACAGAGGGCGCTCACACACACACACACACACACAGGAGTCCGCCCCCCTGAGGGCTCTCACGCACAGGAGTACTGCGCAGCACGTCTGCAGTAAAGTGCGGGCCAGGCAGGACACGTGTGTGGACATGACAGGCACATGCTGGCGCTCTGTACACTGACACGTTGCTGCCGCACCATGTGACACGTTGCCCCTTCATGAGTGGAGATCACAACCGCACAGACCCGAGGGCAGAGCCCGGTGCCGTTTCCAGTCTGCAGCCGCCATTCAGCGAAGATAGAAAACCACATGGCGTAAAGATGCTGAACCTGTTGAGCCCTCTCCTACTGCCCAGCCCCTCACTTCTCACCTTCTCCGCCGATTACTGCTCCATACGGCGGCTACACCTCCCAGCTGCCGCCGCCTTTCTGCCAAACCGGCGTATCGTACGTGATCTCCGGTTCACCGCGTATGACGTCAGAGCGTCGGTTGATCAGCACGCCGGGACAGAGGAAAGGCGCTAGCGAACTCTAATAAAACGTTCAGCAAGTCGGCGCGTTCCAGGGGCGTGGCGTCATGACGTAAGACGTCCGCGACGCCTTCAGTGCTCCGTGGTTGCAGCAGGTTAGGACCAGGAGTGTCACAGTGACATCTATCGGTGACGAGCAGATAGTGCAGGCGCTTGCACGTTTTAATTTCAGGGCAGTGCAGTGATGTAAGGGTATGTGCACACGTTGCAGAAAATTTCTGCACAAAAACCTGAATCCCTTCCCAGAAACCGCACCTATTTTTCCGCGTTTTTGATGCGTTTTTTACCGCAGTGGTTTCTAAAAGCATGGGAGAAGCCTAAGGCTGTGTGCACACGCTGCGGAAAAGGTGCGGATTCATCCGCGCGGATTTTGTACAATCCGCAGGTGAAACCCGGCTATTAATCACAGGTCACAACTGTTTGCTTAGCCTTTACTGGTTAGTTTATGGGGACCCCAGAAAAAATGACGTAAGGACAGCTGTGGGTTTATATTAATAGCCATAGATATTGCCCCACTCCCACTCTCTCCAAGGCTACCAACATCAGCCCTCAGCCACCCCTGGCATGGAAGGTGCACCAGATTTGGCGCTTAGCCTCACTCTTCTCACTTGCCCTTGTGCAGTGGCAAGTAGGGTAATAGGGCTGGGGTTGATGCCAGTAGTTTTATGGTCACTGACATCAAGCCAGGAGTTAGTAATGGAGAGGTGTCTAAAAGATGCCCCCATTACTAACCTCATACTCATATTACAAAAAAATAAACAGCCAAAATAAAGTCCTTTAATTGAAAGACAGAGAGTCATTTATTTGAAATAAACTCATCCCCACCCTCATTTTCCCATTTGTTACTGTAAAATTACAAATAATAAAACATCATATTCCTCACCGGTCCAGCGAAGAACTCCAGCTCTGCTACATCTGGACTGCATGGCTGAGTGGTGGTATGATGTATCTGCTTAGCCATGAATCCAGGAGATACTGAACTTGGGACACAAATTCAGTGAAGGGCATCATTGAGGTTACCGCAGGTCACAGCCAGCTGTTCCCACACTCTGTTCAGTGTGAGCCGGCCAATGAACTACGGTATGCTTCATGTCGTCAACAACAGCACCATGAGATATTAACGGACTTTTTCATGTATGTGTCTTTATTTTATTTTCACTGTGGGGTTAGTAATAGGGGTGTCTTATAGAAGCCTTTCCATTACTAACCCCTGGACTTGATGTCAGCTGACAATACACAGCTGACATCAACCCCCAACGCTATTACCTTACTGGATGTGCCATGTCTGAGGCGGCTGAGGGCTGATGTTCTTAGCCGGAGTGGGGCAATATCCATGGCCTCTTCCCGGGCTATTAATATCAGCCCACAGCTGTCTGTTCAGCCTTTAGGTGGTTAGAAACTATGAGGGGACCCCAAGTCATTTTTTTCTGGGGTCCCCGTAAACTAGCCAGTATAGGCTAAGCAAACAGCTGTGAGCTGTTATTAATAGCCTGAGAACCCTTTGGAATATTGGTCTCTTTCTAAGATTATTAACAGCTGCCCCTAGCGGTCCACTTTCCCTCTGCTAGTTTTAAAAATTACACATGAGCCCACACCTTTTTTTTTTTTTTTTTACTTTATTTTAAACACGATGTACATAGCAGGTGCTGAATACATCTCCCATCATTGCTGCCTGGTTACGCTGATCTCAGGGAGACCAGGCAACAATAATGAGAGCTGCCTTCAGCACCTAGTGCCTGGGAACTCCACAAACTGTACTGCTTGATGTCATCAGTGTGCACGTATGCGAGACACTTTGCGGAACATGCTCCTGTTAAAAAACGGACATGTCAGTGTGTTTTGTCTGCGGACACACAGTCCATTGAAACATACTGACATGCACAGACCAAATGAATGGGTGTACATGTGTGTCTCCGGTACGAGCGAAAACTGTCACCACACGTACCGGATACACTGACGTGTGAGAGAGGCCTAAGCATGGATGGGAAAAGCCGTGAGGACACAAGCAGTTCCTTCATATAGACTGGTCTTAGCTGGGCTTGTATTTATACACAGTAGTCAATCTAAACCCAGGGAGTTGCAGTGTAAAGTTTGACGGAGAGAGAGCAGCAGCCTTAGGCCCCATGCACAAGTAAGCTAAAACCAGGAGTGGGTGATAAGTACACAAGTGGTGACGTGTTTCTATACTTTTCCTCTGATTGGTCTATCTCCAGGTTTTAGCTTACAAATACTGAGGTAAAATACTGACCAAATACTGAAGGTGGGAATGTGGCCTCAGTCATATTGCACTCATCATATTATATAGAACTATGTACTTCCAATTGCTCATTTTGCCTTTTTACCAAGATAATTCTTCTGTTTTCCATTAGAGTCACTGCAAAAGTCCTTGGCAGGGGGGAGAGAGAGCAGCTGGGTCAGGAATTGAAAAGAGTTATGATTTCTGCAGGGACAAGAGACTTCCTGTTTCTACATAGAGCAAAGAAAACAGAAGAATTAGCTGGGTGGAAAGGCAAATGAGCAATTGTAAGTACACTGTGCTATTTAATATGATGACTGCAATGTATTAGGATAAAAACTCTGATGGGAATGCTATTTTTATGTGAAGATATAAGGAGAATTTCCAACTTCCTAGAGAGGGGTGAATAAACTGCCCCCAGTTACTAGTTACAGACAAAGAAAGGCTTAAAGGGAACCTGTCATGTAAAATAATGCTATTCACCTGCAGATATTATTATTATTTATTTATATAGCACAATTTATTCCATGGTGCTGTACATAAGAAGAGGTTACATACAAATTACAGATATCACTTACAGTAAACTACTCCAGTAGTGGTGAGGAGGTAGCGGGGTCAATGCAGGCTGTAAGCTTTCTTGAAGAGGGGGGTTTTCAGTTTCCGTCTGAAGGATCCGAATGTGGTTGATAGTCGGACATGTTGGGGCAATTAATTTCAGAGGATGGGGCTATTCGGGAGAAGTCTTGGAGGCGGTTGGGTGAGGAGCGAATAAGTGTGGAGGAGAGAAGGAGGTCTTGGGATGACCGTAGATTACGTGAGGGAAGGTATCGGGAGATTAGTTCAGAGACATATGGAGGAGGCAGGTTATGGATGGCTTTGTAGGTCAGTATTAGTAATTTGAACTGGATATGCTGAGGGAGAGGAAACCAGTGAAGAGATTTGCAGAGGGGAGAAGCGGAGGAGTAGCGAGGAGAGAGATGAATTAGTCGGGCAGCAGAGTTAAGGATGGACTGGAGAGGTGCGAGGGTGTTAGCAGGGAGACCACAGAATAGGATGTTGCAGTAGTCGAGGCGGGAGATGAGGGCGTGCACAAGCATTTTAGTAGATTGAGGGTTGAGGAAAGGATGGATTCTGGAAATATTTCTGAGCTGGAGGCGACAGGAGGTAGAAAGAGCTTGGATGTGCGGTTTGAAGGACAGAGCAGACTCAAGGGTTACTCCGAGGCAGCGGACTTCCAGTACTGGGGAAAGCGTGACATCATTAATTGTGATAGATAGGTCAGGTAAGGAAGATCTGTGAGATGGAGGAAAGATGATGAGTTCAGATTTGTCCACATTGAGCTTGAGGAAGCGAGAGGAGAAGAAGGAGGATATGGCTGATAGACACTCTGGGATTCTGGACAGCAGAGAGGTGACGTATGTGCCAGAGAGGTAGATCTGAGTGTCATCAGAATAAAGGTGGTACTGGAATCCATGGGACTTTATGAGTTGACCAAGGCCAAGGGTATAAATTGAGAAGAGTAGGGGTCCTAGAACAGAGCCTTTGGGGACTCCAACAGAGAGAGTGTGGGATGAGGAGGTAGTGTGGGAGTGGGAGACACTGAATGTGCGGTTTGAAAGGTATGAGGAGATCCAGGATAGGGCGAGGTATTTGATGCCAAAGGAGGAGAAGATTTGTAGTAGGAGGCAGTGGTCAACTGTGTCGAATGCAGAGGACAGGTCTAGAAGGAAGAGTATAGAGTATTGTCCGTTTGCTTTGGCTGTAATTAGGTCATTAGTAATTTTAGTCAGGGCTGTCTCAGTGGAGTGATAGGGGCAGAAACCAGATTGTAGATTGTCAAAGAGTAAGTTGGATGAGAGGTGGTAGGAAAGTTCAGCGTGGACATGCAGCTCCAGGAGTTTGGAAGCGAATGGGAGCAGTTATATTGGGCGATAGCTGGACATAGCCGTTGGGTCGAGGGTTGGCTTTTTAAGGATAGGCGTGATTGTGGCATGTTAAAAAGCAGAAGGGAAGGTACCGGACGTTAGCGATAGGTTGAAGAGGTGGGTTAGGGATGGGATAAGTGTGGTGGTGAGGTTGGGGAGGAGGTGGGATGGGGTCAAGTGCACAAGTTGTGAGGTGCGATTTGGAGAAGAGCCGATTAAGATTCTCTTCAGTGATGTTGGAGAGGGAGGTTATGGGTTTTGGGCATTGGTCTGGTATACAAAGGGGTTGTGGTGGTTGAACAATGAAGACTTGCCTTATTTGGTTGATCTTATTGTTGAAGTGTGTGGCAAAGTCCTCAGCAGAGATGAGGGAGGTTGGAGGGGGCAGTGGTGGGCGGAGGAGGGAGTTGAAAGTTTTGAATAACGGTTTGGGATTGTAGGATAGGGAAGATATGAGGGTTGTGAAGTAGGCCTGTTTAGCAGAGCTGAGGGCAGATTTGAAAGCGAGTGTTGCCTGTTTGAATGCAGTGAAGTTATCTGGCAAATTTGTTTTCTTCCAACGCCGCTCTGCAGCCCTGGACACTTGCCGGAGCTTTTTAGTGGTGTTATTGTGCCAGAGTTGTCTGTTGGTACGTCGCATTCTGCCATGAACGAGAGGGGCGATCGTGTCAATAGCTGATGCGAGAGTGGCATTGTAGAAAGCAGTGGCACTGTCTGTGTCTTGGAGTGAGGATATGGATGCCAGTGGTAGAATAGAGTCAGAGAGCGCGTGGGTGTCTAGGTGTGCAAGGTTTCTGCGGGGGTGCGCATGTTGCTGGACATTGGTGCCAGGAGAGGAGGACAGGGATGAGAAAGTGTGTAGATGGTGGTCAGAGAGAGGGAGAGGGGAGGTGGTGAAGTTAGAAAGAGAGCAGAGGCTGGTGAAGACCAGGTCTAATGTGTGTCCGTCTGTGTGGGTGGCTGAGGAGGACCACTGAGTAAGTCCAAAGGATGAAGTATGGGACAGGAATTTGGAGGCTGCTGACTGAAGGGTATCAGTGGGGATGTTGAAGTCACCCATGATGATAGTGGGGATGTCAGTTGAAAGAAAGTGAAGAAGCCAGGTAGAGAATTGGTCAATGAAGGCAGTGGTCGGGCCTGGAGGTCGGTATATGACGGCCACTTGGAGGTTGGAGGGAGAGTAGATGCGGACAGAGTGGACTTCAAAAGAGGAGAGGATTAGGGAGGGAAGAGGTGGGATTGGGTTAAAGGTGCAGTTGGAAGAAAGGAGAAGACCCACTCCTCCACCGTGTCTGTTGCCAGGGCGAGGAGTGTGGGTGAAGTGGAGGCCACCGTAACACAGCGCAGCAGGGGAGGCAGTGTCAGAGGGTGTCAGCCAGGCAGTGGCGTAGCAACTGTTTGTGGCGCCCGGGGCGGTCGAAAAATTTGCCGCCCCTTTGGTCGTTGATAATCCGGATGCATCCGAAAAGACCACACTACACTCAAAGATGTCTGCTGTTATTATTTCTAAATTTATAGACTTTCATCTTCTTGATGATGCTGGATGAAGACCTAATGGCTTTTTTTTATAATAATTTTTAATAATGTGACAGAAAAAAAACAGAAAGTATAAATTATTTTCGAAACTTGGGTTTTGTTTTGTTTTTTTCAGGTTTTTCAATAAAAATAAAACATTCTAAGTATATAATAATATGCAATCATGTGTCCTTTTGTGAATACACTTAAAAACAGATAAAAAAAATTAGAAGGCTGGCACAAAAATGGGCATCAAAGTGGGCTATGAGGTATGGTATTGAAGGGGTTAAATGGCTTTGTGCCACCGATCTGACACGTGATTTACATACTTTGTGATACCACACATCAAGTTCATGTCAATCCAGCCTGGCACAAATGGGTTATGGCCATCAGAACTTTGATGCCAGTTCAGGTGTTAGATCAGTGGCCCAAAGCCATTTAGCCCCTTAAATTTAGCTGTTACTTATTCACATGTGTGAAAATTGGTTCTCTGCCCACTTTGATGCCAGTTTTGATGGCCATAACCCATTTGTGCCAGGCTGGATTGACATGAACTTGATGTGTGGTATCACAAAGTATGTAAATCACGTGTCAGATCAGTGGCACAAAGCCATTTAACCCCTTCAATACCATACCTCATAGCCCACTTTGATGCCCATTTTTGTGCCAGCCTTCTAATTTTTTTTCTCTGTTTTTAAGTGTATTCACAAAAGGACACATGATTGCATATTTATTATATACTTTTATTTTTATTGAAAAACCTGAAAAAAAACAGAAAATAAAAAATAGCTGAATAAGAAACTGCCGAATAAGAAA
This sequence comes from Dendrobates tinctorius, assembly GCF_039654945.1. NCBI lineage: Eukaryota > Metazoa > Chordata > Amphibia > Anura > Dendrobatidae > Dendrobates > Dendrobates tinctorius. The sequence continues at coordinate 644,785 of NW_027361891.1, forward strand.
CCAACTTCAGCATCATCAATCTCCAGGACTCAAGGCCTGAGGCTGTCAGGGACCAGGTTGACCGGGCGGTGTGTGGCAGGCCGCAGGCAGGTCACGTGTCTCCCTCGTCCTCCCCTCACAGATATCACGGGCAACCCGGCAGCGCTTCCTGCCGTCCCCCTCACTCACCGGCTACTGTGTCCCTCCCGGGATCCGCTCTGAGTCCTGCTGCGCCGGCTCAGCGCGCACACCTCCTCCAGGAGCGGACGGGTCTCTGAGTGCGCCCGCCGCCCAGCACCAGCTCAGGAGCGGACAGCAGCCGAGGCTCCAGTCCAGCAAGCCAGGTAGTACAAGAATTTGAAAGCGCCTACACTGTGCGCCTCCGCGGAGTCCGCGCTGTTCTCCCACAGGCCACAGAGTGACAGAGGAGAGGAATTGAATTGCTGCCGCGCCGCCCCCACACACGTGCCGCCTGGGGCGGACCGCCCCCTCCGCCCCCCCCACGCTACGCCACTGCAGCCAGGTTTCTGTGAGGCCGAGAAAGGCAAGATTATGAGAGAGAAAGAGGTCATGAATCACATGAAGCTTATTGCAGATGGAGCGGGCATTCCAAAGCGCTCCAGAGAGAGGGAGCAGGGGGTTGGGTGTCAATGGCACGGATTTTAAGCTGGAAAGATTGCGGTAGTTCTTATTAGACAGGGAGTGCTAGGAAGGAGTAGTAATGGGGGTTTTGAGCTGTGGGGGTCCAGGATTGGGAGATATGTCACCAGCAGTGAGGAGAAGCAGAGAAAGGGAGAGCAGGTGGGAGAAGGCGAGTGGGCAGCTTGTTTTATGTTTAATTAGGACAGATTTGAGGTTGAGGAGCAGTTCAGCAGAGGAGGTCAGGTGGGGAGGAAAGAGGGAAGGCAAGATGATTATTTGGTTAGAGGGTGCTGGGGTTTGAGGATAGCGAAGGAGAGTGAGGATTAACCCCTTTACCCCCAAGGGTGGTTTGCATGTTCATGACCGGGCCAATTTTTACAATTCTGACCACTGTCCATTTATGAGGTAATAACTCTGAAATGCTTCCATGGCACCCACTGATTCTGACATTGTTTTCTCGTGACATATTGTACTTCATGTTAGAGGTAAAATTTTGTTCAAATAACTTGCGTTTATTTGTGAAAAAAAATGGAAATTTGGCGAAAATTTTGCAATTTTCCAAATTTGAATTTTTATGCCTTTAAATCACAGAGATATGGCACACAAAAAACTTAATAAATGACATTTCCCACATGTTTACCTTACATCAGCACAATTTTGGAACCAAAATTTTTTTTTGTTAGGAAGTTATAAGAGTTAAAAGTTGACCAGCGATTTCTCATTTTTGCAACACCATTTTATTTTTACGGACCACATCACATTTGAAGTCACTTTGAGGGGTCTATATGATAGAAAATACCAAAAAGTGACATCATTCTAAAAACTGCACCCCTCAAGGTGCTCAAAACCACATTCAAGAAGTTTATTAACCCTTCAGGTGCTTCACAGGAATTTTTTGAATGTTTAAAAAAAAAAAAAAAATGAACATTTAACTTTTTTTCACAAAAAATGACTTCAGGTCCAATTTTTTTTATTTTACCAAGGGTAACAGGAGAAATTGGACTGCAAAAGTTATTGTGCAATTTGTCCTGATACTTGATATGTGGGGGGGGACCACTGTTTCGGCGCATGGCAGAGCTGAGAAGGGAAAGATCGCCGTTTGACTTTTTCAATGCAAAGTTGGCTGTAATTCAGATCGGACGCCATGTCACGTTTGGAGAGCCCCTGATGTACCTAAACAGAGGAAACCCCCCACAAGTGACCCCATTTTGGAAGCTAGACCCCCCAAGGAACTTATCTAGATATGTGGTGAGAACTTTGAACCCCCAAGGGCTTCACAGAAGTTTATAAAGTACAGCTGTACAATTAAAAAATCATATTTTTTCCACAAAAATGATCTTTTCACCCCCAATTTTTATTTTCCTAAGGGTAACAGGACCCTAAAAGTTATTGTGCAATTTGTCCTGAGTACGTTGATACCCTTTATGTGGGTGTAAATGACTTTTGGGCGCATGGCAGAGCTCGGAAGGGAAGCAGCTCCATTTGACTTTTATGGCTGGAATTGAGATTGGACGCCATGTCGCGTTTGGAAAGCCCCTGATGTGCCAAAACAGTGGAAACCCCCCACAAAAGACACCATTTTGGAAAATTGACCCCCTAAGGAACTTATCTAGATGTGTGGTGAGAACTTTGAGCCCCCAAGGGCTTCACAGAAGTTTATAACGCCCGGGCGTGAAAATAAAATAATCATATTTTTTCCACAAACATAATCTTTTACTCCCAAATTTTTTTATTTTCCCAAGGGTAAAAGGAGAAATTGGACCCCAGAAGTTGTTGTACAATTTGTCCTGAGTACGCTAATACCCCATATGTGGGAGAAAACTATTGTATGAGCACACGTCGGGGCTCGGAAGGGAAGTAGTGACGTTTTGGAATGCAGACTTTGATGGAATTGTCTGCGGGTGTCATGTTGCGTTTGGAGAGCCTCTGATGTGCCTAAACTGTTGAAACTCCCCACAAATGACCCCATTTTGGAAACTGGACCCCCTAAGGAACTTATCTAGATGTGTGGTGAGCACTTTGAACCCCCAAGTGCTTCACAGAAGTTTATAACGCCCAGGCGTGAAAATATAAAAAAATCATATTTTTTTCCCACAAAAATGATATTTTTGCCCCCAATTTTTTATTTTCCTAAGGATAACAGGAGAAATTGGACCCCAAAAGTTGTTTTTCAATTTGTCCTGAGTAGGCTGATACCCCATATGTGGGGGTAAAACACTGTTTGGGTGCATGGCAGAGCTTGGAAGGGAAGGAGCACCATTTGACTTTTTCAGCGCAGAATTGGCTGAAATTGAGATCAGACGCCATGTTGCATTTGGAGAGCACCTGATGTGTCCAAACAGTGGAAACCCCCAATTCTAACTCCAACCCTAACCCCAACACACCCTAACCCTAATCTCAGCCTTAACCCTAGCCATAACCCTAACCCTAACCAGAAAATGGAAATAAATACTTTTTTTTTTTTAAATTTTATTATTTTTCCCTAACTAAGGGGGTGATAACGGGGGGTTTGATTTGCTATTTATGGTGGGTTTTTATGTTTGGCAGCTGTCACATGCTAAATGACGCTTTTTATTGTGAAAATAGCTTTTGCATCACCACATTTTCAGAGCTATAACTTTTCCGTATTTTGACCCACCGAGTCATGTGAGGTCTTATTTTTTGCAGGACGAGTTGATGTTTTTATTGGTACCTGTTATGAATGAGTCACCGTAGGAGGCAAAAACAGAAATACTAGCTAAGTCCAGAAAACCAGAGAAGTTGGCAGCTATCGGATTGCAGACCTCTGAACCTATCAACAACAACTAGCAGTAGCCGTGGGGGGTTCCTACGGTGCCCTAGACCCCTCGATCACAGCCGGAGAACTACATAGCCTAAAGACAGAAAGGGAAATCTAAACTGCCCCAGAGCAGACCCCAAAGCAATAGGCAGCCCCCAACATATAATGACGGTGAAGCAAGATGAAAAAAACACTCACACAGATAGAAAGATAGGCTGAGCAAATGATAGGGCCCAAGCTAACTAGATAGGACAGGATAGAAAAGCTGCTGTCTGTAATCCGCCAAAACAAGAGCCAACAGCTGATAGGGAAAAAAGCCCTGAAGACGCTAGGCTTCAAAAAGACTATATCAGTACTCAAGTATTTTCTGAAGACAGAGCAAAAAGGAATTCAGCTCACCCCAGCAGGGAATGGCAGAAATCAAGGAAAACAATGCAAAACAAAACCAAAACAAAAATGCAAAAAGTAGAGCAGAAAACTTAGCTTTTGAGGAGCAGGAATCAGACTGGTCTCCTAGAATCCCTCAGAGAGATCACCAGCAAGGCAGAAGGGCGTCGGCTGCCTTATATCCAGTCAGTAATTCCCATCACCCAGTCATTATCATCCTGCCCAGGTGTTTGGTAATCAGCCTCACTACCTTCCTTCACCAGAAGAGGGAGTTCATCAGACCTCAATGGTGAAGGGGAAAATGAACTCACAACAGGTACCATTTTTGGGCATGTGACTTTTTTTATCGCTTTTTATTCCGAGTTTTGGGACGCAGAATGAACAAAAACCAGCATTTCAAGAATTTATTTTAGGGGGGTGCGATTACACCGTTCCGCGTGCGGTAAAATTGATAAAGCGGTTTTATTCTTCGGGTCGGTACGGTTACAGCAATACCTCATTTATGTCTTTTTTTATGTTTTGGCGCTTTTATGCAATGAAAACAATTTTATATAAAAAATAATTATTTTTGCATCTCTTTATTCTGTGAGCTATAACTTTTTTATTTTTTCGCTGATGATGCTGTGTGGCAGCTCGTTTTTTGCGGGAAAAGATGATGTTTTCAGCGGTACCATGGTTATTTATATCCGTCTTTTTGATCGCGCGTTATTGCACTTCTTGTTCGGCGATATGATAATTATTTTTGCTTTGTTTTTTTTATTTTTTAAGGGGTTCGCTAAAGGGGTTAACTAATGGGACAGTTTTATAGGGCGGGTTGTAACGGAGGGGGCGATACTAAATATGTGTACTTTTATTGTTTTTTTAATTTATTTATCGATTTTTTATAAATTAATTTTACACTTTTTTTTTTAACTTTATTACATTGTCCCAGGGGGGACATAACTGTCATGTGACAGGTCGCTGATCTGTCACATCACAGATCGCTGATCTGTCACTTCACAGATCGCTGTGACAGATCAGCGATCTGTCACAGGCAGTGCAGAAGACTTCCTCATGCCTGCGCTTTGCAGGCAGTGAGGAAGCCAGCTCCCTGCAGGCCCCCGAAGGTCCCTGCCGCCATATTGGATCCGGGGACCTGCAAGGAAGGAGAACCCCAGAGCAGCGCAGCACATCGCGCTGCTTCGGGGGGCTCAGGGAAGCACGGAGGGAGCCCCCTCCCTGCCGATGCTTCCCTAAACCTCCGGTACACTGCGATTGTGTTTGATCGCAGTGTGCCAGGGGTTAACGTGTCGGGGGCGGTCCTTGACCGCCCCTGACACATAGTGCCGGGTGTCAGCTGTGATAATTAGCTGACACCCGGCCGCGATCAGCGGCGCTCACCCCGTGAGCGCCACTGATCGCTATGACGTACTATCCCGTCCATAGGCATACGGGCCCGGGTCCCATGGACGGGATAGTGCGTCAGATGACAGAGAGGGGTTAAGGCCTCGTTCACACGTACCGTTTTTTTCGCGTTTCCGCGGCGGTATTTTCCGAGCGTTTTTGCCGCGAAAACGCGAAAAATAAGCATCCCATGCATTCCTATGGGATTCCGCAATGCTGTGCTAATGCTGTGGTTTTTACTGCGGCGGAATCGCTTCGCGGTAAAAAACTCAGCATGCTCATTAATTTCGCAGAATCGCGGCGATCCCGCACCCATAGGAATGCATTGTTCGGCTTACTTTCCGCATGTGGCTGTGCACACCATGCGAAAAGTAAGCAGAACATTTGCGTACCCACGGTCCGGAGGAGAGGAGACTGTCCTCCGGGCTTTGGGTATCATATCCCTGTAAAAAATAGAATTAAAAATAAAAAATACTGTTATTCTCACCTTACGACGTCCCGCGCAGCCTTCTCGCCTCTCTCCACGCTCCCAGTCCCAGTAAGCCTTTGCGAGCGATGACGTACGTTCTGACGAGACCGCAAAGTCTCGTGGTCATTCCCGCCACATCATCGCGAATAACCGCGAGACGTCGCAATCCCGCGAGAACGGACGTCATTGCGGTAATTGTCGCAAAGGATTACTGGGACCGGGAGCGTGGAGAGAGGTGGGAAGGCTGCGCGGGACGTCGGAAGGTGAGAATAACAATATTTTTTTAAATTATTATTATTTACATTCTCTCTTTTACTATTGAGGCCGCATAGGCGGCCTCAGTAGTAAAAAGTTGGTCACACTCGTCAAACACTATGTTTGACGAGTGTGACCAACCTGTCAATCAGTTCTCCAAGCAATGCTCCAGATCGCTTGGAAAACGCTAGGAATTCTGCAAGCTAATTACGCTTGCAAAATGCTAGTTTTTCCACGGGAAAATCGCGGGAATTTAAAATGCGATTTTCCCGCGGAATGGAATTTTGGAATTCTCGTGGTAATTTCCGCGAGAATTCCGCTGCGTGTGAACCCAGCCTAAAGGAGCAAACACTGTGAGGGCATATGTAAGCATGGTGAAGGAGTAGGAGGGTTAATAGAAAAGCTTGATCCAAGTAATAAGAAGTGCTTACTCAGCAGACATACCCAAAAGAGACAGGTGTATAGTGAGGGGTCCTGACTCCTGTCGTGACTGACTGCTGTAGTGATAACTGCATCTTCACGATACTTTTGCTGCAGTGATACTTATGCTGCAGGGAGACACGTGCCTGTCCCCGCACATGATATGGGGTTAATCTGCAGGTTAATAGTGTAGTGAACCTGTACGGCGCCTGCACTGAGAGCCTCGTTGCTGGGAGGAAATTAATTTTATTTTCCCCAGCAGGCTTGATCTTTCAGTCATAGGGGTGCAGCCAGCGCGGCTTCAGTCACCCCCTCAGTGCATAGTGAGCAACAACTGTAACCGCAACCCTGGCCCTGACTGACAGCCGCTTCTGCAAAAGATCTTAGGATTAGAGCTGGCTGTCAATGAGTGCCGAGGTGTGGGTATTGATTGGAATAGGAGGCATTTGTGTAGTACAAGGCCACGGCCAATATCAGAAGACAGCCATCTCCGCAAGTGAGTATTTCTGGCCAGCAGCAGCTGACACCGATAACAGCTGATCGGCAGAGGTGTCTGGTGTCAGACATTGATGACCCATCATAAGGATAGGTCATCAATGCTAAAGTAGTGGACAACCTCTTTAACTATTGAGTACTGAGTATGATTGTCACACACAGAAATACATACCCTTACATGCTATGACATGCGATCAATGAGGATGTTGAATGGGTTGTCCAGCCAAAACCGATAAATCTGCAGTGACTCTGTGTGACTGCAGACTGTGAGGCAGTGACCCCTGTTACAGTTAAGGGGCGCTGTGTGTTCTCCCCAGGATACGCACAGAGGCGTATTGAGACTATGAGGATGCATTGCGGTCAAAGGCGTAGCTGGGATTGCAATGGGGAAGCAATGATCGATGTCACAAGTAGGGGTCGCTGTGTAGTCTCCCCAGGATATGCACGGAGGTGTATGAAGGCCATAGGTGGGCATGGCAGTCACGGGCGTAGCTGTGACTGCAATGCAGACTGATAATAAAAGTAAGTGTTACTCTTGGATATGTTAGTGTCCAAGACAGAGGAAGGGAAAACCTGCTCTGGATGTTGTGTATGAAACAGATTGCAGTATGATAGTGTTGCAGTCTGTTCCATTCCGGACCCAGGATTTCCATGTGGCTGAAAGTCACAGGTTTCTGTGATAAAAGCCCTGCAGGAAAGGGTTAGTGGGATCTGAGGAATTCTGAGTGAGTTTCAGGTGTGTCAGGGCCAGAGTGAGTTGGTGCTTGGTGCTGTGCAGAGCACAGGACAAAGAGGAGCCAATAGGCCTGGCACTGACAGCGTACACAGTGATGCAAGTCGTCCACGGTAACTGGTCTATGGAGTGCTATGAACTGGTGTGAACCAAACACTGATAATATGCACTGAAGTTATATGCGCTGAAGTTACCGTATTTTTCGCTTTATGAGACACTCCGGATTATAAGACGCACCCCAAATTTTGAGGAGAAAAATAGGAAAAAATGTTTTTTTTAATAAATTGGTGGTGCTTCTTATAATCCAGGCGTCTTATTGCTTACCGGTCTGTCCCCAGGTTGCTGTCGCCCTCTCTGTCCCCGGGTTGCTGTCGCCCACTCTGTCCCTGGGGTGCTGCCGCCCACTCTGTGCCCGGGGTGTTGCCGCCACCGCGCTGGGTCCTCCGGGTGCTGGCGCCGCCGTTCTGGGTCCCTCAGGTGCTGCCGCCGCGCTGGGTCCCTCGGGTGCTGCCGCCGCGCTGGGTCCCTCGGGTGCTGCCGCCGCGCTGGGTCCCTCGGGTGCTGCCGCCGCGCTGGGTCCCTCGGGTGCTGCCGCCGCGCTGGGTCCCCCAATGCCTGCCGCCGCCGGGCTCTGTCCCGTGCTGCGTGGGGGGCTCTGCCGTTCCATCCATGCCTGTGCGGTGGCTTGCTTCCTGGAAAATGGCCACTGCGCAAGCGCAGATGGAGATCTCGGCATTGAAATCTCGGGAGATGAGATTTCAGCGCTGAAATATTTGGACAGAGACAACATTTTTCTAATTTTGGTTCTAGACATTACCACAATGAATTTTAAATAAAACAATTCAGATGCAGTTGAAGTTCAGACACTCAGCTTTCATTTGAGGGTATCCACATTAAAATTGGATGAAGGGTTTAGGAGTTTCAGCTCCTTAACATGCGCCACCCTGTTTTTAAAGGGACCAAAAGTAATTGGACAGATTAAATAATTGTAAATAAAATGTTCATTTCTAGTACTTGGTTGAAAGCCCTTTGTTGGCAATGGCTGCCTGAAGTCTTGAACTCATGGACATCACCAGACGCTGTGTTTCCTCCTTTTTGATGCTCTGTCACGCCTTCACTGTGGTGGTTTTCTGTTGCTGTTTGTTTGTGGACCTTTCTGTCTGAAGTTTAGTCTTTAACAAGTGAAATTTATGCTCAATTGGGTTGAGATTAGGTGACTGACTTGGCCATTCAAGAATATTCCACTTATTTGCTTTAATAAACTCCTGGGTTGCTTTGGCTTTATGTTTTGGGTCATTGTCCATCTGTAGTATGAAACGACGACCAATCAGTTTGGCTGCATTTGGCTGGATCTGAGCACTGTCATGGTTTGGACAGTGTTCTTGCCCTGCACTCACAGGGTTAAGTGTACGTGGCCTCTTTCTGGATCTGGGAGGGGTATTTATACTCACTCTTTACCAGGGTTCTCTGTCAGCTATACTGTTGTTCTGATTGTGTGTCTGACCCCCCTGGTGTGCGTGTGTACTGCATTGCTTGTTTGCTTCCCGTGTATGACCTGGTCTGTCCCCTCACTCTGTACTGTATTATTGTCTTTTCCGGTTCTGACCTCCTGGCTTGGCTATCGTTACTCCATTACAGTTTGTCCCTATTGTACCGTCTATTGCCCGTTATCCATTCTGCCTAACCCTTTGGTACTGTCGTGCTGTCTTGTGCTTTGACCCTGGCTTGATCTGGTTTCTGTCTCTATCTATGCCCCTTGGAAACATTGTCCTGTAGTTACCTTTCTAGGAGTTTTCCTCAGCTCCTAGCTCTCTGGAGTTTAGACCACGCCCTCAGCAGTCACATGCTTCAGGTCCTCTGAGCCTGGAGCTTGCATTGTCACCACTGCTGCCCCATTCCACAGGTATCTTTGTGCACAGTTTTGTACTCAGGACACGCGTACTGGCTCAGTGAGCAGGTGCACTGCGGTGTTCCTGACAAGCATACAGTATGGCTCTGAATACCTCAGAATTCATTCGGCTGCTTCTGTCCTGTGTCACGTCATCAATAAACACTAGTGACCCAGTGCCACTGGCAGCCATGCATGCCCAAGCCATCACACTGCCTCCGCCGTGTTTTACAGATGATGTGGTATGCTTTGGATCATGAGCTGTATCACGCCTTCGCCATACTTTTCTCTTTCCATCATTCTGGTAGAGGTTGATCTTGGTTTCATCTGTCCAAAGAATGTTCTTCCAGAACTGTGCTGGCTTTTTTAGATTTTTTTTTAGCCTTTTGATTCTTGATGCTCATGAGTGGCTTGCACCGTGCACTGAACCCTCTGTATTTACTTTCATGCAGTCTTCTCTTTATGGTAGATTTGGATATTGATACGCCTACCTCCTGGAGAGTGTTGTTCACTTTGTTGGCTGTTTTGAAGGGGTTTCTCTTCACCATGGAAATTATTCTGCGACCATCCACCACTGTTGTCTTCCGTGGGCGCCCAGGTCTTTTTGCATTGATGAGTTCACCAGTGCTTTCTTACTTTCTCAGGATGTACCAAACTGTAGGTTTTGCCACTCCTAATGTTGTAGCAATTTTTTGGATGGGTTTTTTCTGTTTTTGCAGCTTAAGGATGGCTTGTTTCACCTGCATGGAGAGCTCCTTTGACCGCATGTTTCCTTCACAGCAAAACCTTCCAAATGCAAGCACGACACCTCAAATCAACTCCAGGCCTTTTATCTGCTTAATTGAGAATGACATAACGAAGGGATTGCCCACACCTGTCCATGAAATAGCCTTGGAGTCAATTGTCCAATTACTTTTGGTCCCTTTAAAAACAGGGTGGCACATGTTAAGGAGCTGAAACTCCTAAACCCTTCATCCAATTTTAATGTGCATACCCTCAAATGAAAGCTTAAGTCTGAACTTCAACTGCATCTGAATTGTTTTGTTTAAAATTCATTGTGGTAATGTCTAGAACCAAAATTAGAAAAATGTTGTCTCTGTCCAAATATACATGGACCTAACTGTATGTGTGAAGACAATACATTAAAAAGGTTTTTATGTTTGAATTTTGTGGGTCACTGCCTCTTTACTGCATACTGTGCTGCCATTGCCTTACAAGACTTATAAATCCCCCTGGAGCATGCATTGTGTGTGCGGGTATTCTCCAGTTTCAGACCCTGGACTGGAGGATATGTATGAGTTATACATTCCCCCGGCCAATGGGCGCAGCCTCACTTCTATAAACCTGTATGGAGCGAGGCCACTCTCTCTTGTCGGCCACATCACTAGATGGGACATGACTTCGCTCAATTCAAGGCCAGGATTATGTAAAAATTCATACATATCCTCCAGTGCCGTGTCTGAAACCGGCGAAGACCCCACAGTACACAGTGAATACACTGGGGATTCATAAGTCTGCAGTGACGCAAAGTGACTGCAGAATTATTGATTTGGATTGGATAAACCCTGTATGAGGAATGTTCTCTCATGCTGAATGCACTCGGGTACACAAATCATCAAGATCCACTGCTGGCAGCTACCTGTGCAATTGTGATCCAATGACATAGAAGATTTGTGAAATGGGAGTCAAGTCTACTGCAGGCCAAGGTAGCAGGTTTAGGCTACTCAGGCTGCTCACAGAAGTATGAGCAACATGTGGCCTGGCATTTTCTTGTTGAGAAAATGGTTCCTGGCATTTTTTTGAGAAATGGCCGTACCACTGGTTACGCAAGACTAGACTAGTGGGGTCCAGCTATCTTATATTATGCCATCCCACACATAATCCTGGGAGAAGATCCTGTTTGGCTATCTCTGATGAAGACGTCTTCATGGCGTTACCCATGTAATCTCATCAGATTTAAAGCATGGTACATAGCGATCCTTTCTGTACTGCCTGTGAAATTTGACATCCTAGATTTAGAAATGTGACGTCTGAGTCCAAACAAACCATCAGGAGGTGTTTGCATGACCCTGGGCTACAAGCCAGAATTTCAGCCAAATGTGTACCATTGACCTCATGCCAGCCCATCATGGTGCAGAGCAACATGGAAATGGATGTCTCTCCTCTTCAGCGATTAATCTTGCTTTTGTCTGGATGCAATGATAGCTGGAGATTGGTCTGGAAACCAAGTGGGTAGTGCCATGAATAAGACTTCATGAAGGAATGTGAATGTGTCCCAGGAGCGTTTTTTCAACACAACACCACCAGGTTGCATGTTGCTTGTGCTACAGTGAGCTTCCTGCAAGACCTAAATGTGCCACCATGGTCTGCGGTGTCTACAGACTTGTGTGCCATCTGGGACATCATTGTTGAGGAGCTGCAAGTAAGGGATCTTGGTGATTTGTGTGACCAAATGAATTCAGCGTAGCAGAACATTTCTCAGACAACCATTAATAACATCACTGATAGCATGCCAAGGTATGTATGTATTTCTGCGTGTGGCGGTCATGCTCAATACTGAATAAATTAAGATGTTTTTAATATTTTGTTTCCATTTTTTCATCATTTTCATATTACTAACATGTCTATCCATTCAGTGATTTTCATAGTTCCATTACTTTGTTTTCTTGGTGTTGCAATTTCAGTGTTAAAGAGTGTATTCATGGGGGCGTGGCCTGGAGCTCTCTGATGTGAGAAGCAGGAAGTGGGAGCTCCTGTGAGGAATCCTTCAATTCGACTATTATCTCAACTTCTTCAAACCATCCGGATATACAACCACCAGAATACGTTTCCTAACATTGAAAGAAGCGTTTTGACACCAGAACCAAGAAAATCGGCCCATCTGAAGAGGACATAGCCCTTGAGGCCTGCTCTGCACCTGGGGCTCTGCAGCCTGCCTGCTCAATTTTCAATCATCTCCAGAGGCCTGCTTCTACCACACAGCAAGCCTTATAGCCTCAAGGACGGGAACCCACAACCTTCCCAGATCAGGACAAGGACCCAGGACTATCTAAATCATACTGAGGAGCATCTACTTTACAGTCATCAATAGTGGTAAGCAGTGCTGCAGCACTCTCTCCCCCTAAAGCTTCACAGAGACCCGGCCCGTAGACCCCTTCTTAACATTTTATTTTACTAGAGGTGTCTGCCCCTGGTCCCCACCGTGAAAACCGCCAGCTTCAGACCATTAAAAACACCTTAATAACACTGTCACGAACTTCCGCCCGCGGGGATCACAACTGCGACCCTAAAGGAGTCGCGACTGGGATCTTTTGCGGCGAGATAGCAACTGCGACCCCAAACGGAGTCACTACTGGGACCTTTGCCGCAACATCACAACTGCGACCCCAAACGGCGTCACTATTGGGAACTTTGTCGCGAGATCGCAACTACAACCCCAATCAGAGTGACACGTGATCGCATTTGCGACACCAAATAAATAAGAGCTGCTCATATTTGTACTGTTGCAGGGTCGCAGTCGTGACGCCAAGTAAATAAGGACCCCAAATTTGCAGTCTTATTCCTGGAAACATCATTGTAAGAGTGACGCTGGGAATTAAACTTTTATTATTGTTAAAGAGCCTACTCATATATAAAATGAGCATCATCAAAACCAAAGGGAAACTCCCTCAAGACTTAAATAAACCCTTCATTCACAATAAACCTGGAAAAACATGCTCTCAAAGTTACTTCAAAACGGAACACGTTAAATTCACCACTCCAGAGAAATCCAGGTCTAGGTCACCGAATAGGATGGATAATCGTCTTTCAGACCACTATGACAAAGCTAACACCAGATCTTCAAAAGTTGAAATAACATCCGGTGAAATGGATACCTCCCGCAATGACAAAAGGAGAAACCCTGGTGATACGAGTGAAAGATATAATACATTAGTCAAATCTTCGGAAGAAGAGGAGGAATATACAGACATCTCACCCAACCTAAGCCCTGAAAAGACTGTAACAAAGAAAGGGAAAATGGGACCTAACTATGAAGAAAATTTCCCACCACTTGGGGCAACAAAATCGGACCCAATTTCAGCGTCAGGAATTTCAGAAGCCTGTATGGAGACGATGATAAGACGGATCTCTGCAGAAGTCAGGAAGGACTTACAAGCAAACCTGGAAGAAATAAAAAGCACTTTGGAAGCAAACTACAATAAATTCAAAAGGGAAATTCATAAAAAAATAGACGAACATGAAGAAAGACTTTACAAATTAGAAAACAGCGCAAAAAACTCAAACGAAGATATCAGATATCTATCATCTGAAATCCAAAAGCTCAAAATCAAACTGGCAGACCAGGAAAATAGAAGCCGCAGGAATAATATCAAGATCAGGGGGATATCGGAGGACATTACCCAAGAAGCACTCCCAACTCACATCAAAGATATATTTCGGAAGGCAATACCTACGCTTACGGACTCGGAATTAATCATTGATAGAGCCCACAGGATCCCTAAACCGACAAGAGTCTCTGCTGACCTACCAAGGGACACTATCTTAAGAATACATTTTTACAACACAAAGGAGAAGATACTGCAGTACCTAAAAAAAGAAAAGACTTTTCCAGAACCATATAGAGGTCTAAAAATGTTCGCAGATCTCTCCAAGGATACTCTTGATGCGAGGAGGTCGTTTAACAACATAACTGCGACCCTCAGAGAAGAAGGTATCCCATACAATTGGGGTTTCCCCCTGAAACTCCTAGTTCGCCATAAAGGGAGAACCATACCGCTATTCTCTGTGGACGATGGGACCGAGTTCATTAAATCTCTAAAAGGACATAAATCATAGAGTAAAGTATAACCTGGTTAAGTTTTTCTATTCTAAATGTAGTTAGGATGGTTTAAAATAATGCAAAGGGATTCTATTCATGGTTTCCCAAACCACATTTCTTTCCCTCCATTACATTCTGGTAACTCGCTATTGAGTGAGATACTACGTGGTGAGCTCTATATGAGAGTTCTTTTAATACTTGAGTTCACGCAGACACTTTTGTTGCTTAGTTAGCAAAGTTAGATTTGTTGTTATACTGTTATATTGGTTATTCATCTGCTAATATTTACAATGAGCATAAAAATATCAACTTATAATGTTCGTGGCTTGAATAGCCCTGGTAAACGGTTTTCTATCTGGAAAGAAATTGAGAAATTACGCTTAGACATAATTTGTGTTCAGGAAACCAAATTTTTGCAGGGTAATCACCCCTACTTCTCTCATCCCAAATTTCCACACACTTACGAATCAAATAATGTAAAGAAGAAGGCAGGGGTGATCACACTTATCAAAAATACGGTATCATTCGAGTTTTTGGAAGAACACACAGATACAAATGGAAGGTTTCACATACTAATCGGTAAAATTAATGGACAGATATATACACTAACCAATATATATGCTCCAAACCGTAAACAAACAAGCTTCCTAAATAAACTAATAAGAAAAGTCAACAAAGTCAGACAGGGAGAATTACTGATGATGGGAGATTTCAACTCTGTCCCAGACAGCTCCATAGATTCTTCTTCTAAGACCAGAGATTGCACTGAAAATCTGAACCAATGGTTATTTAGGAATGAGTTGTTTGATGTTTTTAGGTGCCTTAACACCACTTCCAGGTGTTAAATATTAATAATTCGTTAAATATTTCTTATTACACCCAGTTCTGTAGATTGCTTTAGCTTATATGACATAGGCTATTTTTAAGCTTGGCTCATGGTAGAAATGTCAGCTCACTACATATTTAAGTTTAGCCTTGAGGTAAATGTCAAACTCCATATATACCGAGATCACGTGCTTCAAGAGACGTATATAATTCATGGCTAACTGTAGAGGTCGCTGTCTCCTTCCCTCACCATCATGAGAGACAGACACGAAGATGTCGCCTGTGTTGGGCCATGACATGACATAACAGCTGGTATATTACTTGACGGCGATGTGAGAAGCCGAACTGAGAGACAGCAGCCATTTGCTATTCAGGATCTCGGAGAGAAGAAGAATACATGTTGCTTTGCTATGAACAATGGACAATCTCTCTTTCACTTATTTTTATTCACCTGTTTTTTCTGTAATAACCTTTCTTTGATGGAAGAATCCAAATAAACCACTATATTTTTATCTGGTAACTAGTCCTGAGTATTTTACAGGATAAGCATTATTTTACACCAGGGAATACAGCCATTACTCAGATGTTCACCAAACAGCGTCGAGGATAGATCTTCTGGTAACAGACGTTTTCTCTCTCCCAAAGTTTCAAAAGGTAAGTATTGGAAACCGGAGTCTCTCTGATCATTCTCCGGTAATAGGAGACTTTCTAACAGGCCCTCCCCATAAGAACATCCGCTTATGGAAATGTAATACATACTATTTGACCCAACCAACAAAGTTAAAATCGAAAAAGCCATTAAAGACTATTTCAACGAGAATGATTCAGTGTCGACCAACCCAGCCATCAGATGGTGTGCCCACAAGGCTGTGTTGCGGGGCATACTCATCAAAATAGCAGCAAAAATAAAAAAGGAAAACAATGCTAAAATAAAACTGATTCAAACAGAAATAAATAATAAAGAAAAAATACAAACAAATGCTAGCAAACCATTAATCCATGTCCAAATGGAACTGCTCAAATTAAGGAAAGATCTAAAAGCTTTAATATACTCACCGTATGAAGAAGCGATCAAAGCATCAAAATACAAACATTACGCAGCATTAAACAGACCCACTAGATATATGACAAACAGACTGAGGAAAAAAAGAATCCATAATGGATTAAATAAAATAATTACCTCAAACGGCACTATCCTCTCCCACCCACAAGATATTGTGGAAGAATTTGCTGAACACTATTCAAAATTATATAATATTGCAAAAAACTCTCTACCCCCACCAACAATTACTAAAGAGGTCGAAAACTACTTGTCATCAATAAAATTACCTACCATGACTCCAGACGACCTAGACTTTATGACATCCCCATTTACTTCGCAAGAAGTACAAGACACCATCAGAAAGTTGGCTTTGATTAAATCCCCAGGACCTGACGGATTTGGCAATTCATATTATAAAACGTTTCAAGAACTACTGTCCCCACACCTCTCTGACTTATTTAACTGGGTATCAAAAAAAGAAAGCTTCCCCCCTGAAATGCTAGAGGCAACGATTTCCCTAATCCCCAAGCCGAAGGGCGATCCAAGCAATATTACAAATTATAGACCCATATCTTTAATGAACACGGACACAAAGTTGTACTCAAAAATTCTGGCCAACAGGCTGAGTATAATCTTACCTTCACTAATAAAAAATGACCAAATGGGCTTTGTAAAGGGCCGTCAGACGTGTGATGCAACCAGAAGGATAATCAATTCTATCAAACTAATCAACCAAGCCAAAACACCGGCAGTTTTTATATCCATAGACGCAGAAAAGGCTTTTGACCGCCTTGACTGGTCCTTTCTAAAACATACCTTGTATAAATTCGGTCTAAATGAAAATTTAATAAACACTATCTTGGCCCTTTACACTAACCCCACTGCAAGAGTCTTTTCCAATAACCATTTATCCAAAGCCTTTGGAATTTCAAATGGGACTAGACAGGGTTGTCCCTTATCCCCCCTACTATTTAATTTGGCCCTCGAACCACTAGCAGAGCATTTTAGGCAGAATCAAAATATCAAAGGACTAGTCACCCCCAACAGACATCATAAATTAAACCTATTTGCAGATGACATTATACTTACCCTTACGGATCCGACGTCATCCACTCCCGAAGCTTTTAAGGAACTGAAAATTTTTTCCATTCTATCAAATTTCAAAATAAATGAAAACAAGTCGAACATTTTACCCTTTAATTTAAATAATCATCAGATAAACTCTATAAAAAGCATGTCATCCCTCAACTGGTCCACAAATGATATTACATACTTGGGAATTAAATTTAATAATAACATACCAGACTTAATCAAAGCTAATTTAACAAACTTAACAGAAGTAATTAAAAAGGACTGTATTATATATGGCGACAAGGACTTGTCTTGGTGGGGCAAGAACTTCACGGTCAAAACCTATATACTACCAAAAATAATCTACGTCTTAAGGTGTATTCCTCTACCAATCTCGACCTCTTACCTCACGAATCTGCAATCCTTGATAAACTCATTTATATGGAGTGGTAAAAAACCGAGGTCAGCATCTTCAAATTTATATAATAAAAAGAATAATGGTGGTATGGGAATACCAAATCTTTCTGCCCATTATCACACTTTATTAATAAAAAGCAGTTTCTATTGGCTGTCTACTTCGGACCCACCAGCTTGGCTGGATCTGGAAAATAAAATAAATAACGGCATTAAACTAAAAAATATTATATATAAAGTTATCACCCGCAAATTCCCAAGCTCGACAACCCATCCTATCTTCCAGGCGATCTCTCTGGCCTGGAAAAAATTGTCCACCCCTAAAAGAGGGACTTATAAAATAAACATCCTCAAAAAATTATCTCTTGTATTAATATCTGCTATCATGGGTCACAACCTGAATTGTATCTGGAAAGAACTAGGAGTCAACACTCTAGGGGACATTTATGATGGAAACAAATTCTTAAAATTTGCAAATTTAAAAAATAAACGCAATTGGTTATCAACAATTTTCCTTGAATATCAAATCTTAAAAGATAACATGTCGGCATTCCTCAAACTTAAACCAATTTTTACTGAGACGACTGTCAAAATCCTTAGTAATATAGATCACAAAATCTTCTGGAGTCATAAATTTATCTATGAATGTTTCAATCAAATGTCAACCCCCCAAAAAAGCGCCTTTATGCTAAGATGGGAGAAGGATGCTAGGTCTACGCACTCCCTGGACGAATGGGAAGAAGCTTTCACATTATCATATAACTCAACACTATCTATGCCACTTCAGGAGACCCATTTTAAGGTGGTATCTAGGTGGTATTACACCCCGGTTAGAATGGCACACTTTGGGACATCCAACTCTCCATTGTGTTGGAGAAACTGTGGCAACAGAGGTGACCTCTTCCACATATTCTGGGACTGTCCAGTAACCAAATTGCTTTGGCATCAAGCACCCAAGATTATTGGGAAACTGCTAGGTAAACCTTTTATACTCTCCCCCCATTTAGCATTACATTCGTTAAGCTCAGATTGCATAGACTCTTCCTTGAAACCTTTAGTCCTACACATTTGTTTAATTATTAAGAACTCGATAGCATATCACTGGAGGGGACATTTCCTCCCAAAGATAGAAGACATCATATCTCTACTGGTTCAACACAGAACATATGAGCTCAAATTTGCTCTTGCACATGACCAATTTAAAAAATTCCACAATAAATGGTCAAGATGGGATCACACATTCCCATCGTCTATCCAATAAGTTACAATTTAGCTGTGTTTTACATTTTTCTGTTGGCGTTATACAAACCATTATGCTCAATGGTACCACATGTTTGCTCACTGTTTACTGTTTTTGTATGTTTTTATCCTATATTCCGCCTTCCTTCCCCTTCCTTGTCCTACCCTCCCCTCCCCCTCCATTTCCAACTTCTTTCCCTGTTCAAGTCAAAAATAAAATTTTTTGGAAAAGAGTGTATTCATAAGGTATGGTCTGTACATCCAGAGGTTTACAAACTTTAAGGCGTGTGCCTCTATGTTCAGCACCACATTAAAAGAGGTGTAGTCTGTATTGTTCTGCTATCCAATCAAATGGGGGCTGAGCTGCAGTGAACAGCATAAAGAGCTAAGCTGTTCTGACTCCAGATCAGAGTGCATGCTTGGTGGGGGTGCAGATGACCTATGCTACCTGAATAACTCATCCAACGTTGCCTCTATTCTGTCCCATTGATACTATTCTCTGTTGAATGACTATACCAATCACTGTGCCCAGAGTTCTTGTGCCATCTACACTGGCGTGATTACTGTGGCAAGTGACTGGCAGCAACAGTCACACACACTGTAGTTGTGACAGCTCTGCTGCAGCCTGCTAGCACAGCAGAGGAGAACCAGAGCCAAGCTATACTGCGAATTAAAGGGTAGATATTTTTCCAATTCCAAGATATTTTTGTATTTCTCAGAAGGCTTTCCTTTAGCAATGTAGGCATGTTATATTCTTATATTAATAATTCTGTCCCTGTCGAATGTCATACAGGGACATGTCATATGCTGCTCATATTGTTGGCTGTGACGTCACTCTGGTAATATTCACATGGTCTTCAGCCGAATTACACTGTCGAGCATACATAAAATCGCTACTAATATTTGTATATGGGCATTGCTGAAGTTCTAGAATCACAAAACTATAAATGAATCCCCCCATGCAGACACCTCAGGACTGTTGAAGAGGTAACGCCCAGAGTCAGTGACATCTATGGCCTCCACCGCCTATGAGTCTCAGGTGTCTTATTTTGTGACCAGATAAAGAATCCAATTTGAAACTGCCAGCCTCACAGAAATTTACTATTTTTAATGACTTGTTCTGTGACCATTTGATAAATAACACGGCAGCTCAAATTAATTTATATGCCCAACAATTTTTTGCCCAAAACACAAAGTCATCATTTGCTAACTGGACTCTCTCAGATGCGATAGTAACGTTTAAGTTTTAGGACTTTGTGCTTCACATGGGGATAGTGAAAAAGACAGAAATTTGTCAATATTGAATGTGGATATTTTATATAATATTTCAGTTTTCCGCATGGATATGACCTGGACACACTTTATGGCCATTCTCAAATTTTTGCACTATGATAATGCACAATGTCCATCCTGAGATGGTCCCAACTTTCAATACAATACACTATAGGAACAAAAAAGCGCAAATAGGGTCTTATCTGGGTTAATAATAAAATATATAAGAGATCCACTCACCTATTATAGGAGAGATCAGGCATATACGATTAGTAGTCAGCTGCTGCACGTCCAAAGGTCAAACAAGTGACTGCTGATATATCAATTCTTATGGAAATAATTTATGGACTTCCATGCGCTGCTTGACAAAATACAGGATTCCAATTATGGTGAAAGATTAACCATTTATTCCCAACACGTTTCGAAGTAAGAACTACTTCTTCCTCAGGGGATGACAAACATGAACTTGGGAAAGGTTCTGCTCTAACCCTGATCCTTAGTCCTCCTCTCCTTACGTTCCGTATTAATCCTTCCTTTTTATGGAGAGAATCAGGCTTCCCATCAATGTCTCTTTCCTGTGCCAGCGGACCCAGGTCACTGAGGTCGGCTGCAGCACTTCCTTCATCCATCCCACTCAGGGGATCTTCACTCTTCCACTGACTCTGTCAGACTGACCAAATCCTCAACTCTTCCCACTCTTTTAGTGCAGACTAAACTCCACCTGCCTCCCAGCACGCTTCGTGTTCCAAGCAGGGAGCCACCAAAGGGTGCTTTGCTACACTACTATGTTGTGTGGGATGCAGGTGTTGGAGCGTGGTCAGGAGTCTCCACCTTACCTGAATGGTGGGGTACCACACCTCAGGAGGAGGTGCAGTACCTCTGTGGCGACTGAACCCTCAGGGGCGCCATATTAGCTCATCTCTAGTCTCAAACATGCACCCACATGTTGCCCCTGAAGCTGCTTCATGTGTTCCACAGGCACTGTAGACTCCTTGACGTGAACCAGTCCAGTGGTCAGCCACTGGCAGCGCTTTATTTCGGTTGAATGTTCACCCTTGGATGCACATTCAATTGAAATGTATTGTTGTGCAGCAATAAGCTCTATGCTCAGTAATACCAATACTAGCCAATAAGAGGCCAGCAGCTGACACTGGCGTGCCGTCACAGCGGCTTATGATGACACTGCCATGCGCTGGCACGCCAATGTCAGCTGTTGGCACCTGACTGGCCGGAGGCTGGAATTGCTGTGCAGAGACCTTGTCTCTGCGTGGAAATACATTTTAATTGTATTTACATCCAAGGACGCACATTTAACTGAAAAAGCGCGATGTAGGTGGACCCCAGGACCGGGTTGTGATTGTCAAAGGGTCTACAGTGCCTGCGGTCCACATGTGTATAAAGGATGCCAAGGATGGGTCATCAGTGCAAGAGGAGGATCAGGATGGGGCATCAGTACAAGGAGGTGGCCAGGATGGGGCACCAGTACAAGGAGGGGACCAGGATGGGGCATCAGTGCAAGAGGAGGACCAGGATGGAGCATCAGTACAAGAGAAGGACCAGGATGGGGCATCAGTAAAAGAGGACCAGTTTGAGTACAAGAGGAGGAGCAGGATGGGAACATTATTACAAGAGAACAGGATGGGTTATTACAAGATGAGGACCAGGATGTGGCATTACAATAAGAGGATTAGGATAGGGCATTATTACAAGATGGGGACCAGGATGGTGACCTCAGTACAATATGGGGACCTGGATGAGGACATTACTAAAAAAAAAAAAAATTCAAAATGAAGAATGAAAAAATATTTTGCAACTAAAAATGCTGTTTTATATATAAACTAAACAAAAAAAGTGCACGGTTGCCATTGCCACATCCATAATAATTGAAGCTATAAAACTGTACCATTACACATACGATGAATGCCACTTAAAAAAAATAATATAAACATGACAAAAGTGTTCCAAAAATGATCAAAAGGTGTATAGAAAAAGAAAATAGTATCACTAAAAATGTCACTATGTCCTGCAATGGATAAGCACCCCAAATTAAATTTTTCTCTATGTGTGTCCCATTTACCCAGATGAGTTTGAGACCCCTGTACTATAACCAGTAATACTACAGTTTGCTGTATTTTGCAATAATCAGTCTTGGAATCACTGGGATATATTGAAGCATTCCAGATTAATTTTGTACCACATAAAATGGCACATCAAAATTGTAAAATTTGGCCTGGTCAGGAAGGTGAAAACAGGCTATGACAGTGATTAAAATTTGAGCTGGGTCTTGGAAAACCCCTTTAGGCTGTGTTCACACACAGCGTTTTTTTCACGGTTTTTCCCGCGGATTTGCCAAAAAATCCGCGGGAAAAACGCGAAAAAGAAGCTTCCCATTCATTCCTATGTATTTAGCACTTTTTGTGCATATTGATGCGTTTTTTACCGCGAAAAAAACGCATCACGGTAAAAAATCGCAGCATGCTCATTATTTTCATGGATTTTTCCGCGCTTCTGGCTAGTTCAATGCGTTTTGAAAATGCGCCGTAAAAAACGCAGCAAAAACCGCGACGAAAACGCACGGAAAACACAAAGACAAAAAAGGCGCGGTTTCTGGGAAGGGAGTCAGGTTTTTGAGCAGAAATTTTCTGCTACGTGTGCACTTAGCCTTAAACTCATCTTGATATTTTTATCCTTGTTATATTATTTTTAGGTAAGAGGATATCTCGCATATGAACCACATGATCATTTCATACACTCACATCAGGTAAAATACTCATTGCCAATAATTAAAGTCTGTAAGAAGTTTAAAATTCTAATTTCTTCACATTAAAATAGCACTCCTATCTGAGTTTTTAACCTAATACATTGCAGTCATCATATTAAATAGCACAGTGTACTTACAGTTGCTCATTTTGCCCTTCTACCCAGTTAATTCTTCTGGTTTCTTTGCTCTATGTAGAAGCAGGAAGTCTCTTGTCCCTGCAGAAATCATTCTCCTCTTCAACTCCTGACCCAGTTGCTCCCTCCTCATCCTGTTAGGGACTTTTGCAGTGACTTGTGACTCATACAGGGAAAAGTGACCTGTTTCTACATAGAGCTTAGAAGGATTCAGCTAGTCAGTTTTTAATCATGTGATGTCATAGACCTAATGGAAAAGAAAAGAATTAACCAAGTAGAAGAGCATAATGAGCAATTGTAAGAGTGCTATATAATATGATGAATTGCAATATGAGTGAGGCCACGTTCAGTATTTTAATGAGCCAAAACCAGGAGTGGAAGAGATGAAAAAGTATAATAGAAACACATCACCACTTCTATATTTTTCACACACTCCTGGTTTTGACTTACAAATACTTATGGAAAGTACTGACCAACTAATGAATGTGTGACTGTGGCCTAAGAGTCTCTATGCAAGGTACAATTTTATAATGGAAAGCTTGCTAGCAGTTGATCGAGGTAGCCACTCTTTGTGCTTGGTTAAGAGTACGCTTTGGAATTCCTGAATATTAGTGATACAACTATTAGGTCGGTTTCACATACATACCTCCCAACTTTTGAAGGGAAAGAAGGACAAAGGCTGCAGTGCGTGCAGCGGCAAATTTTAGGCCACGCCCGACGACACCCATGTCACAACTAGTCACACCCATGTCCATGCCCCAACCGCACCAATTTAGCACTGCTGATCACACTGACTGGTATTGAGGGCACATTGATTGGTACTGAAGAAAAGAAAGAACAGAGAGGAAAAAAAAGAAAACAGAGAGAAAGAACAGAGAGGGAAAGAGAGAACAGAGAGAAAGAAAGAGGGGGAAGAAACAGAGAGGGGGACAGAAAAAAGAACAGAGAGAGAGAGAAAGAAAGAGAAAGAACAGAGAGAGAAAGAACAGACAGAGAAAGAGGGGACAGAAAAAAAAGAAAAGAGAGAGTAAGAACAGAGAGAGAAAGAAAAAAAAGAGGGGAAAGAAAGAGAGAACAGAGAAAGAGGAGAAAGAATGAACAGAGCGAAGGAAAGAAAGAACAGAGAGAAATAACAGAGAAAGGAACAGAGAGAGAGAAAGAAAAAGATTAGAGAGAGAAAGAAAGTGGGGAAAGTGTCACAATCTATTTTTGGATCTGTGGCAGAGTCTGGACTCTCTTATATGAACCTTTTTCCTTCTGGCCTCAGGGGTTAATATGGAGTTTTGCCCCGGTGGCCGCTGGTGTTACTACAACTGTAGTTGGTCAGCTGCTGGGTTTTTGCCCCCGGTGGTCGCTGGTGTTACTACAGGTTTAATTAGTCAGCAGGTGGTGACCTCCCCCCTCCTTCCTATAAAAGGTATTCAGCTGATGCTGCTCCCTGTTGGTAATACTGGTCATTCACTAACCAACCTTTGAGAAGAGAGGAGCTATCTGGAGCAGTGCTGTTGCAGCTTATCTGGAGCCTTGGTGTTTCTGCTGGAAGCTGTGTCCTGGTGCCTTACTCTGCGGTCCTGTGCTTGACTGCAGAGCAAGCTAAGTGTTTGTTTTTCCCTGTTGTTTTCCCTGTGTTTTATTAATACAGCAGTGAGGACCAGTGTCTGCACTTGCCAGTCCCCTAGTAAGGGATACGTGCAGGGCAAGTGGGGGGGGCTGAGGTATCCTGGTCGGCGACAGGTTGAAAGAACCTGTATAGGGAACGTGAGAGTTCAGGGCTCTTTCTTAGGGAGTGCAGGAGGTGTCCACTTACCTGTTTCCTATTATAAGGCCCACCGTTGTATTTGTTTTCCCGGTGTCCCCTTGTCTGTCTTGTGGCTTTGTGACCCATTGAACGTCGGGTCGCGTCACGCAGAGCCAGATATACCGTGACAGAAAGGAGAAAGAAAAAACAGAGGGGGAGAGAAAGAAAGAAGAGGGGAAAGAAAGAACAGAGAATGAAAGAGGGGACAGAAAAAAGAGGGGAAAGAAAGGGGGAAGAAACAGAGAGAAAGAAAGAACAGAGAAAGATGGGGACAGAAAATAAGAACAGAGAGAAAGAAAGAACAGAGAGAAAGAAAGAGGGGAAAGAAAGAACAGAGAGAAACAGATAAATATAGAAAGAACAGAGAAAGAAAGAGGGGACAGAAAACAAGAACAGAGAGAGAGGAAAAAAAGAGGAGAAAAAGAACAGAGATGGATAGAGAAAGAGTGGTAGAAAACAGAGAAAGAAAGGGGAAAGAAAGAATAGAGAGAAAGAGGGTAAAGAAAGAAACAGAAAGAAAGAACAGAGAGAAAGAAAGAGGGGATAGAAAAAAGAACAGAGAGAAAAAAAAAGAATGAGGGGAAAGAAAGAACCAAGAGGGAGAGAGAACGAGAAAGAGAAAGAACAGAGAGAGAAAAAGAGGGGAAAGAACAGAGAGAAAGAAAGGGGGAAAGAAAGAACAGAGAAAGAAAGGAAGACCAGAGAGAGAGAGAAAGAACAGAGAGAGAAAGATTAAAAGATTAGAGAAAGAAAAAGATTAAAGAAAGAGGGGAAAGAAAGAGAAAGAAAGAACAGAGAGAAAAGAAAGAACAGATAAAGAAAGAGGGGACAGAAAAAAGAACAGAGAAAAAAAGAGAGGGGGAAGAACCAAGAGGGAGAGAGAAAGAAAGAGAAAAAAAAGAACAGAGAGAGAAAGAGGGGAAAGAAAGGAGAGAAAGAGGGGAAAGAAAGAGAACAGAGAAAGAAATAAAGAACAGAGAAAGAAAGAAAGAACAGAGAGAAAGAACAGAGAGAAAAATTAGAGAGAAAGAAAAAGATTAGAGAGAGAAAGAGGGGAAGAGAAAGAACAGAGAGATAGAAACAAAGAGGAGAAAGAAAGGAGAGAAATAAAGAAAAAAGAAAGAAAGAGGGAAAAAAGAAACAGAGAAAGAAAGAGGGGACAGAAAAAAGAACAGAAAGAGAAAAAAGAAATAGGGGAAAGAAAGAACAGAGAGGGAGAGAGAAAAAGAAAGGGGAAAGAAAGAACAGACAGAGAGAAAGGGAAAAGAAAGAACAGAGAGAAAGAAGGAAAAGAAAGAATAGAGTGGGAGAGAGAAAGAACGAGGGGAAAGAAAGAAAGGGGGAAGAAACAGAGAAAGAAAGAAAGAAAAAGAGAGAAAGAAAGAGAACAGAGAAAGAGGGGGACAGAAAAAAAGAACAGAGAAAGAAAAAGAAAGAACAGAGAAAGAAAGAACAGTAGAAAGAAAGAAAGAACAGAGAAAAAGAAAGAGAGAAAGAAAGATGAAAAGAAAGAACAGAGAGAGAACAAAAGGGAAAAGAAGAACAGAGATAGAAAGAAAGATGGGAGAGAGAAAGAGAGCAGGGACAGAAAGAAAGGGGAAGAAATAAACAGAGAAAGAATGAAAAAAGAAAGAGAGAAAGAAAGAAATAAAGCAGAGAGAGAAAGAGCGGACAGAAAAAAAAGAACAGAGAGAAAGAGAAAGAACAGAGAGAGAAAGAAAGATGGGAGAGAAAGAGGGGAAAGACAGAGCAGAGACAGAAAGAAAGGGAAAAGAAAAACAGAGAAAGAATGAAAAAAAGAGAGAAAGAAAGCAGAGAGAGGAAGAGCAGACAGAAAAAAAAGAACAGAGAGAAAGAGAAAGAAAGAACAGAGAGAAAGAGAAAGAAAGAACAGAGAGAGAAAGAAAGATGAGAAAGAAAGAACAGAGAGAGAGAAAGAAAGAACAGAGAAAAAGAATGAGGGGACAGAAAAAAAGAACAGAGAGAAAAAAAGAAATAGGGGAAAGAAAGACCAGAGGGGGAAAGAAAGAGGGGAAAGAAAGAACAGATGGAGAGAAAGATGGGGAAGAAAGTACAGAGAGAGGAAGAAAGAGAAAAAGAACAGTGAGAGAAAGAAAAAGAAATAAAGAGTGGAAAGAAAGAAACAGAGAAAGAACAGAGAGAAAGAATGAGGGGAAAGAAAGAACAGAGAGAAAGAGGGGAAAGAAAGAAACAGAGAGAGAAAGAGGGGACAGAAAAAAAGAACAGAGAGAGAAAGAAAGAGAAGAAAGAACAGAGAGAAAGAAAAAGAACAAAAAGAAAAGAATAGAGAGAAAAAAAGAGAGGGGAAAGAAAAAAATGGAGAGAGGGGAAGAAAGAAAGAACACAAAGAGGGGAAAGAAAAAACAGAGAGAGAAAGAACAGAGAAAGAAAGAACAGAGAGAGAAAGAGGAAAGAAAGATTAGAGAGCGAGAAAGAAAGAAAGAGGGGAAAGAAAGAACAGAATGAAAGAAAGAGCAGAGAGAGGGAAAGGAAGAGGGGAAACAGAAAGAAATTAAGATTCTATAGATACTATAGCAGCCCGGCTCACATTGTAGTGCCCACCTGACCCTCCTGATTCAGGACATATCATGATCTGTTCACATGGCCGGCATCCCCGATTCCAATGCGATCCCGCTGTCCGCGCAGTCAGAGGACACGGTGATGAATCTGAAGCATTCCCTGAAGTACTTCCATGGTTTTGTCACAATCTCCTCCCGAAATTGCCTAATTTATGGTCAGCTTCTAGCACGTCACTTCCAGTGGAATGTCACGTGCAAATTTTTAAGTGCTACTCGGGGCTCCACCGTGTACTCCTGTGTCCGTAGGAAAAGTAACCTCCTAGCTGGGGCAGACTCAAAATCGGGACTGTCCTGCTGGATCCGGGACGGTTGGGAGGTATGAATGCTCCCCACCATACACCTCATACACACACGGTTCCGCTTTGTATGCCTCGTACACACATGGCTCCGCTCCGTACACCTCACGCACACACATGGCTCCACTCTGTAAACCTCGTACACATGCAGCTGTGCTCCATACACCATGTACACACGCAGCCACGTTCTGTACACCTCGTACATGCAGCTCCACTCCGTACACACGCGGCTCCACTCCGTACACCTCGTACACAGTTCTGCTACATCTACCCTGTAAACCCCTCATGACCCCACACATAAACTTCCCTCATTCAGCACCATGACGGCCAGCACAGCAAAGTCCTGCATACATGAAGGCTCCTGATCATGTGACCACTGACTCCTCCCCTCCTGTGACCTCATCACAGGTCCTGTGCGCACAGAAGAGAACAGCTAAGCCTAGCGACGTCATTGCACGCTGTGAGGGGCTGCCGTGAGTCACTGGGAGGGCGATGATGGGGTGCATGGGGGGGGCATGTGGCATATCTCCCTGCAGTGCAGGAAAGAGAGTCCCGGGTGGGACAGCGGGGCAAAAACAGGACTATCCCGCCGAATCCGGGATGGTTGAGAGCTATGCACATATACTGTTCATATACTGTCTACAAAGCAGTTATCTCAGGTCAGTACACTCAGCAGTCGCCCTGAATTCCGTAGATGTGTGAAGCCCACTTGAATGTTAGTATAAAGCCACATTAACATGGTCAGCATGCCATCAGTATTTCACATCAGCATTTGTAAGCCAAAACCAGCAGTGGAATAGAGGGAAAGAATAATAGAAATGTTATCACTTCTGTATTTTTCAGCCTCTCCTGATATTGGCTTAAAAATACTGCCCAAATACTGAATGTGTGAGCATGGCCCAATACCGGTTTACTGAAGACTTGTTAGAAGTTATTTAAGATTTTCTTTCAAAAGCATATTTCCACCTTCCTGACCAAACCAAAATTTATTATGTGGTAAGAACAGTGAAATGCTTTAACATATGAGATGAGATTGTTTTTTTTTCCTGACCTATTGTACTTTATGTTAAATAAAAGAGGCATAGCTAGGGGTTTGGGTAAGGGGTGGGGCAAAACTTCTGAGTGGGTCCCTAATCAGGAAACCCTTATTACAACTACGACGGAGAACACTAAGGCTATGTGCACACGTCGAGGATTTTGTTGCGGATGCGCATTTTTTCCGCGCAGAATTGCACCAAATCTGCAAAGGCTAGCTCAACATTTGTTAATCAATGGGAATCCAGAATTGGTGTGCACATGCAGCTGAAAATTCCGCAGTAATTCGCGTTTTTTTTCCCCCACAGCATGGCAATTCTTTTTGCGATCTGCAGCGTTTCTTCACCCATTGACTTACTGTAAGGTTCTCAGTCTCTTTTGACGTTTTTTGAAACTCAGTTTTTCCGTTGGCCATTTTGCTTTCTGTCTTGCTGCAGCTATCTTGCCCTCAGTTAACATGGAGTTTCCAGCTTTCATGTTCCCACCCTGATTCTCTCCCTCTTGCCTCTTAAGCAGCCTTAGCTGTGCAATCAGTGCTTCAGAATGAAGTCTGCAGTCAGCCTGTGACCTGGCTCCTGGAAATCATGGACTTGGTACTCCAGACATCTCCTGCTGAAGAACTTTTGAACACTTGTGGACTCTGGAAACCTGCTGTTTGATAAATCCATGTTTGCAAGGGAATTACGGTAAGGCTACGTGCACACGTTGCGGAATTGCCGCGGAAATTCCATTCCGCGGGATATAAGAGAGAAAACCACATTTTAATTCCCGCCTATTTCCCGCAGAAAAACGAAGAGCGTAATTAGCTTGCAGAATGCTAGCGTTTTCCAAGCGATCTGTAGCAAACAGTGTTTGACTAGTGTGACCAACTTTTTACTATTGAGGCTGCCTATGCAACATCAGTAGTAAAAAGATCTAAAGGTAAAATAAAAAATGGTGTTTTTCTCACCTTCCGGCGTCCCGCGCAGCATTCCCCATCATCGCGATGCTCCCGGCAGGTCCCATTCCCAGTGATGCATTGCGACAATGACCTTTGATGACGTGAGCTACGGTATCGCGAGACCGCGACGTCGTCAAAAGGTAATTGTCGCAATGTATCACTGGGAACAGGACTTGCCAGGAGCATCGCTGAGGCCTGCTGACGCTGCGAGGGACATCAGAAGGTGAGACTATGACGATTTTTTTATTTTAATGCTATTTTTTTTTACAGGGATATGGTACCCAGAGCCTGGAGGAGAATCTCCTCTCCTCCAGACCGTGGGTACTATCCGCAAATGTTCTGCTTACTTTTCGCATGGTGAGCACAGCCACATGCGGAAAGTAAGCAGAACAATGCATTCCTATGTGTGCGGATTTTCCCGCGATTCTGCGCAAAGAATGAGCATGCTGCGTTTTTTCCCGCGATGCAATTCCGCCGCTGAAAAATCTGCAGCATTAGCACAGCATGTACGGAATGCCATAGGATTGCATGGGATGCTTTTTGCGGCAAAATCACGTTTAAAATCGCCGCAAAAACAAGCTACGCGTGAACACAGCCTAACAGAGAAGAGATCCTGAACCTGTTGTGGAAAGTTACTGCTGAGCTTAAAGTTACTCTGGCCTGCTGTCTCCTGCCTCTGTACCTGCAAAACGTGTGAACCATTTTTGCCTACTTGTATGAAGTAATACAAGTCCTTCCTAATCAAACCTGTGTCTCATGTGTTTTCCTCGCACAATACACTATATGAACTGTACACCATACATCACACTTACATTGCGACAGTCAGATCTGCAGCTAAATTGCAGCTGTAAAAAGTTTTGTGGATTTGCGTATCAAAAACACTGCAGAAAGGAAGGAGGAAGTGTGCGTTAGCAGAAAATATGTGCGTGTCTGTCTATGTAGCCAGGAATCATCTGATGTCACTACTGCTCCCATCCGGCTATGTCTGCTGTCACATATTAGTGACAGCATGAGCCGATGATTGGGACAGTAGTGACATCATCTGGCAACTGTGTTCAATTGTGAAACAAACAAAAAAAAACATTCATACTCCCCAAACACCCAGGGGTGGGATTCAGCCGGTTCTCCCCAGTTCGGTGGAGCCGGTTGTTAAAAAAAGCAGCCGGTTCCCCGAATTGGGGAGATCCAGGGCTGCGATCTGGTACTTTGTGCAGCGGCGCCGGTGTGCAATGGGAGAGTACGAGGACTCTCAGCTTCGGGTTCCTAGACGCTAGCCCCGCCCGCCGGATACCACGCGTGGCGCACTGATACGTCTGTGCACTCTGACTGAGCACTCACCCTGCCGGACCCCAGTGGCCCCCGCGCACTGATACCTGCGGCAGAGCTTTGCTGCTATTGGGTATCTGGAGGAATCACCGGGCGCCGCTACCTACCCAGTGTGAGCTGTGCGGGCCTCCATCATCCTCATCACCCCGGTCACCGGTGTGCTTCCAGTGTGTGCGCAGCGGCACGGTGGAGCAGGACGGGCAGTGCGGGGCCTGGGGGCCATCCAGGAGGCCTGGTCAACCATGGGACTCACTGCAGACGCATCACAGCCTGTCACTGTGTACTGTACTCCGCCAGGTTAGTATGTCTGTGCTGCCTATAGGGAACAATGCTGCCTGTTGGGGACCTGTGCTGCCTATAGGGAACAATGCTGCCTATTGGGGACCTGTGCTGCCTATTGGGGACCTGTGCTGCCTATAGGGAACAATGCTGCCTATTGGGGACCTGTTCTGATCTAATTCCAATTTATTTTTTTTTTCAACTGTTTGACTGCGCCCCTATTTGTATATGTTTGAGGAAAAGGTGCGTGTAAATAGGTGTGACTTAATAATGGGTGTGGCTTAAAATGGGTGTGGTTTTCCTATACACAAACACAGAACCTGTTGTTAAAAATTTGAATCCCACCCCTGCAAACACCTAATCCCCAACGCCCGCATCTCCTACAACAAAAATAAAATAATAAACCAACATATACTTACTTTTCCTCTGTAGTCCATTTAATAACGAGTGTCCCACAACGATCTCACGTGTAGAAATCACATCAGGAGGTGGTGACGCTCTACCTGCCCTCCGGTGATACACTGATAGGAGGTAATCCTGCAGTGTATCACTGAGCCACCATGAGTTCACCGGAGTTCGTGCTGTCACTTACGGCACCCGTGTGAGAAAATTCTCACGCAACAGAGCCGTGAGAGGACGAACTCCAATAAACTCTGTAATGCACTGCAGGAGCGATTATTTCATGTCAGTGTATCACTGGAGGCCGGGTAGAGCAGTCAAATCTCCCGATGTGACTGTTCTACCCGGCCTCCAGTGATACACTGACATGAAATAATACACGCGAGATCGTCGTGGGACACTCGGTAAATGGACTACATCGGACAGGGAGTATTTATGTTGGTTTATTATAGTTTTATTGCAGGAGATCAAGGGAGTCGGGGATTAAGCGATGCAGTAAGTATGGTTAATTAAGATTCAATAAAGGAGTCTGTGTGATTATTTCAATTAAAGAGAATATGCCTTGTGTCCGGTCCGATGGGCGGTGTTTCGTCTCCTTTCCTTCACCCCATCCTTGGCCGCCGTCCGCAATATTTTCAGGAATTTGAGTAGTTGTCCTCCAGAGTTGGCGCACGCCGTGCGCAATGCAATCTTGCCTCGTGCAGTTTGCTTTACCCAACTGCGGGCAAAGCCAAAAAGCATTACTGCGCATGCGCCGGTGAACTATGTCCCAGAAGTATTTCGCTGTGTTCCTATTTTGACTCCATGTGTGTACAGTAATGACACATGTGGTCTGTGGACACTACTGGTATCGGGGCATTT
Organism: Dendrobates tinctorius; assembly: GCF_039654945.1. NCBI lineage: Eukaryota > Metazoa > Chordata > Amphibia > Anura > Dendrobatidae > Dendrobates > Dendrobates tinctorius. The sequence goes on from NW_027361891.1 coordinate 677,326, forward strand.
AGGTTTGAGAGCAAAGAATTTGCTGGATTTCTTTTGTGGGTAAGCCATGATGTTTTTTCAGAGCCTTTATACTACCAATAATGTGGAAACTGCCTTTGTTTTTGTTAACAGACCCAAGTTGAAGCATTTAGCATTAACATTTTGCATCATGGCTCTGTTCACATTTATCCTGTGCTCTTCACTGAGCACTTCCCATCTAAACGCATCAGGGGTTTTGTCTTTTTCAGAGATTTATTTGGAATTCCCAATTTAATTGCTCAGCATACAGGCGATAATTCATGTGAACCAAGCCTTACTGCGACATTTGGAAGACAGAATGACCAAATCAACAATAGTTCAAGAACTGCTGTTATTTTTTTACATTCACCATGCAGTGTAGGTGATCGGAAGGCTTCTTTCTTCGGATTAGTCTGATTACAGCAATACTTAGCTTTTGTTACAAAAAACTTTTTGCATCACCATATTTTTGAGAGTACTGGGTCAAAAAGATTACATAAATACCACATGTATATAGTTTTTTTATGTTTTGCTGCTTTAACACAAAAACAACTTTAATTGGAAAATATTGTTTTTGCATTGCCCTATTCAAAGATGTGGACCTGTCAATACTAACCATGTGTACTTTGATTATTTTTAGATAAAAAATAAACTGACAGAATCACATCAGTGGGATTTACACCAAATAAAAACATTGCATGTTTATGGCAAGGGCCAGGACCTCTTTTAAGTATATGTTATAGGTATTTGTTTTAGACGCAAGTATCTAGGAGTACATTTTTTTCATTTCGTACATATATAAAGCAATGTATTCTTAGCCATCAGAATGTCATTTTTGGACTTTTATCACCTAGATTTTATAGATTCTAAAAGCCTAGCGTTTTTTGTTTTTACTCATAGGAGGAGTTGTATGTGGAATGTTAAACACGGCGTTAAATTGTTTATTTTTGTAAATCTTATTTCTTTGCTAATTGAATATCCCACGAGAAAAAATCAGTCCAATCCCCCTTCAGGAACAGCACTAGGATTGTAGTTCAGATTCACTTAATTGAATGGTGGCCCACCCGCCATGTCACAATGAAACTGCTGCAGACTTACCCTGCGATGCTTTGGAGCGCTGGTTCCTTCAATTGACAAGCATTATCATTTGACAGCAAATTTTAGCAGTTATAAATTGTATTGGCTGGTACTTGCGCTCCACAGCAGCAACAGAGGACAGGATCCACTGTCCTCTGCACAGACACTGCCCTGGTTTTGAAGCGCAAGCCTCTTTAGCTGAATATCTATGCGATTTCTAATGACCATAACATCAATTGTAGGGACCGATGCTCCAAAGCATCAGCAGGATCAGTATAGAGGACAGGCATTTTACGTAAACTTCTCCCTCATCAGGTGCAGAGGGACATGCTCCTCTCACTCTGTCAAAATCCAGATAAGTGGTGGCTCTGACTCATGCAGAAAGTAGGGACTGCATGTCAAAGGTTTATGTGACCCAGGAGATGAGCTCTTCAAAACAAAGGGCAGCTAATGAAAGGAGATTAGAAAAGCTATTGTTATGAACAGTTACAACATATGAAAGGGGATCAAGTAATCATGGAAACCCCCTATAAAACACAATCAAAGTAAATATAGAAAACAGCGTGAACAATTAAAAAGTTAACTTTCAGCAACACTGATTATTAAAAATGTTGTAAAGCTGGTTAAAAATTAAGAAAAAATGCTGCTGTGTTCCTGAGCTTTCACAGTAGATGTCGCCTAAAGCTCATTATTCACTGCTGGTGTTCAAATCACAGATTTCCTGCCTTAACCGAAGGTAGCCTATGAGTAAAGCACAGTCCTCCATGCAGGTGGCAGGACTTAGCCTGGAACTCTCAGAACAGTGTGCTCTGACTGGTCATCGACATGTGGGCATGACCTGGGATTCTCAGCAAGATGTGAGTGACTGGGGATGTGTACAGGGAGGATACAATGAAGGCAGAGAGGCAGTACAGGCTCCACAGCACAAGTAATTTTCAGAACAAGTGGTCAGAGCGGATGGTGCTGGGCATTCCAGAGCCCTAGATTAGAATACATTATAGAACTCATTGCTCGCCTATGACCTTGTGTGGAGTAAGTCTCAACACATGTAACATTACTGACTGCAGGAGACGTACTAGGTGAAGTGGGAGGAATGTCAGGAAGAAAAAACTGCACAATGACTTATCCATCTTGAGGAGCAATATACTGATGCCAGGAAAATGGAGCCATGGGAGGATAGCTGCTGAACACTATGCATAGCCGATATGACACTGCATGTGAACAGAAAATTGCCCATGCCAAAAGCAGAACAACTACCTGATGAAGAAGGAACCGAATTTTGAAGATAAACATGTTGAGGCATGAGGAGAAAAAAAATATGCAGGTGATGTAGACCAGTTCAACAGTTAGGGTGTGTGCACACGCTGCGGAATGCTCTGCGGATTTTTCTGCGCGGATTTACTAAAATCCGCAGGTAAATCCACAGGGCATAAGACCTGCGGTTTTATCTGCGGATTAGCCTGCAGGTTTGCCCTGCGGTTTATCACCTCTACAATGGAGCAGATGGCAAACCACAGCGGAATCCACAGAAAGAATTGACATGATTTCCATTGATTTAATGGTGCTGTACAGTACACCGCAGCAAAAACTGCGCGGATCCGCAGGACCAAAACCGCTGCGGATCCGCAGCAGAATCTGCAGCGTGTGCACTAGGGTGACCGCAAAAAAAAAAAATCGATGTCGGAATTTTGTCCGTCTGGACCCCACAAAACGATTCCCCTTTCCAGATATTGAGAGAGCCAAAATTTGAGCTCGATCAAACGACGTTAACCCGTGCCGCTCGTCGCTCAAAGTTTGAAAAAATCCAAATTGAGGTATTTTAAGATTTAGGTATTTTGCATAGTCTGTGTTAGCGCGGGTGGTCAGGAGCGGGAACTCCGAGAGTGGACCCTCTGGGCCGTGGCACCGAGGGGCCCCGGGCGAGCTGCCAGGTGGAACCGACCCCTATACAGGGACCGTTAGGAGCAGGCCCAGCGGTTCGAGTACCACTGTTGCCAGTACCGAGAGGGGCGGCTCAGGATGGACCGGAGTAAGACTGAGACTGGAGTAGGACGGCAGGAGCACTGAAGACAGGACTGGAGTGGGACGACAGGAACACTGAAGGCAGGACTGGAGTGGGACGGCAGGAACACTGAAGGCAGGACTGGAGTGGGACGGCAGGAACACTGAAGGCAGGACTGGAGTGGGACGGCAGGAACACTGAAGGCAGGACTGGAGTGGGACGGCAGGAACACTGAAGGCAGGACTGGAGTGGGACGGCAGGAACACTGAAGGCAGGACTGGAGTGGGACGGCAGGAACACTGAAGGCAGGACTGGAGTGGGACGGCAGGAACACTGAAGGCAGGACTGGAGTGGGACGGCAGGAAAACTGAAGGCAGGACTGGAGTGGGACGGCAGGAACACTGAAGGCAGGACTGGAGTGGGACGGCAGGAACACTGAAGGCAGGACTGGAGTGGGACGGCAGGAACACTGAAGGCAGGACTGGAGTGGGACGGCAGGAACACTGAAGGCAGGACTGGAGTGGGACGGCAGGAACACTGAAGGCAGGACTGGAGTGGGACGGCAGGAACACTGAAGGCAGGACTGGAGTGGGACGGCAGGAACACTGAAGGCAGGACTGGAGTGGGACGGCAGGAACACTGAAGGCAGGACTGGAGTGGGACGGCAGGAACACTGAAGGCAGGACTGGAGTGGGACGGCAGGAACACTGAAGGCAGGACTGGAGTGGGACGGCAGGAACACTGAAGGCAGGACTGGAGTGGGACGGCAGGAACACTGAAGGCAGGACTGGAGTGGGACGGCAGGAACACTGAAGGCAGGACTGGAGTGGGACGGCAGGAACACTGAAGGCAGGACTGGAGTGGGACGGCAGGAACACTGAAGGCAGGACTGGAGTAGGACGGCAGGAACACTGAAGGCAGGACTGGAGTAGGACGGCAGGAACACTGAAGGCAGGACTGGAGTAGGACGGCAGGAACACTGAAGGCAGGACTGGAGGAGGACGGCAGGAACACTGAAGGCAGGACTGGAGTAGGACGGCAGGAACACTGAAGGCAGGACTGGAGTAGGACGGCAGGAACACTGAAGGCAGGACTGGAGGAGGACGGCAGGAACACTGAAGGCAGGACTGGAGTAGGACGGCAGGAACACTGAAGGCAGGACTGGAGTAGGACGGCAGGAACACTGAAGGCAGGACTGGAGTAGGACGGCAGGAACACTGAAGGCAGGACTGGAGTAGGACGGCAGGAACACTGAAGGCAGGACTGGAGTAGGACGGCAGGAACACAGGTAGCAGGACTGAGAAGCTGCTGTGAGGAGCAGCCGAGACAGGAACTGCAGGAGCAGAGTGTGCACGATGGAGCGAGGCCAGAGTGTCAGGAAACACAACGATCAGGCGCCTCCCTCAGGGGGAAGCGGCCTGATATGGCCCCGTCTGGTCAGCCATTGGTCCAAAGGTGCTTCCGGGTCAGGGCACAGCCGGAGCATAAGAAGCAGGAAGGAGGCGCGGCCGCAGCCTATGGCGCATGCGCATAGCATGCAGGGAAGGCATCGGTCGCAGGCCTGTCTCAGGTGACCGCCGTGAGGAGAGAGACTGCGGCGTGGGAGCGGAGGCCGGGTGAGTATGGCGGAGCGGTGTAACAGTCTGTTAGACTATAAAGAATGTGACAACAACATTGCAGAAATAGCCCTGACCAAATTTTCGAACCATTTGTGGTATTTGAATGCAGAGTTGGTGGGATTATCGTTTTTTGATCCCACCATTACAGACAATGAAAAGTTGTTAATGGCTAATAAATTGCTCAGTAGCACAGATGAACCATCAGAGCACGCTAGGGTTGTAAATCCAAAAGTTAGGAAAGAAAAATTAAAAGAGGTAGGAAGTAACCGACTTTAACGACCTTCTGACAAAAGATGAAGAACAAAAGCAATATGTCCTGCAAGTTGTAAGCAAATGCCGAGCATTATATTCTGACGTTTCAAAAACTACTTTAACAAAAGCTCTAGAATAGATTAGATAACTATGTAAAATTATCAACTCATGTAGGTTAGCGTGCTCTGATGGTTCATCTGTGCTACTGAGCAATTTATTAGCCATTAACAACTTTTCATTGTCTGTAATGGTGGGATCAAAAAACGATAATCCCACCAACTCTGCATTCAAATACCACAAATGGTTCGAAAATTTGGTCAGGGCTATTTCTGCAATGTTGTTGTCACATTCTTTATAGTCTAACAGACTATGCAAAAACAGGATTTTTTGGGTTGCTTACCGTAAAATCTGTTTCTCGGAGCCTTCATTGGGGGACACAGAGACCATGGGTGTATGCTGCTGCCACTAGGAGGCTGACACTATGCACAAAAAAGATTAGCTCCTCCTCCGCTGTATACACCCCACCGACCGGCAGGAAATTCCTCAGTTAGTGAGAAAGCAGTAGAAGTAACAGAATAGATTGAAAACAGAACGAACAACTCAACTGTAACCAATCGACAAACATAAGAACAGGAGTTGTAGAACATGGGAGGGTGCTGTGTCCCCCAATGAAGGCTCCGAGAAACAGATTTTACGGTAAGCAACCCAAAAAATCCTGTTTTCTCGTTCGCCTTATTGGGGGACACAGAGACCATGGGACGTCCCAAAGCAGTCCCTGGGGTGGGAAACAAACTTCCATCAGGCCAGTGGACTCACCACCGCGGCCTGCAGAATCCTTCTACCTAGGCTGGCGTCCGCCGAAGCGTAGGTGTGGACCCTGTAGAATTTCACAAAAGTGTGAACCGAAGACCACGTTGCAGCTTTGCAAAGCTGCAGCGCGGAAGCTCTGTGGCGCACCGCCCAGGAGGCACCCACCGCCCGGGTAGAGTGCGCTCTGATCCCTGAAGGAGCTGCACGATGCTTGACCCCTTTATGCCTCCAAAATTGCCGATCTGATCCAGCGAGCAATAGTGGCCTTTGAGGCTGGGTGACCTTTCCTTGCACCGTCTGGAATGATAAACAGAGAGTCTGACTTCCGCAAGGAAGATGTCCTGGCTAGATAGACTCTCAATGCCCTGACCAGGTCCAGCTTGTTCAAGGATCGCTCCCGAGGATGAGCTGGGCTCGGGCAGAAGGATGGCAGAACAATGTCCTCATTGAGGTGAAACGAAGATACCACCTTCGGAAGTAAAGAGGGCGGAGGCCGCAACTACCTTGTCCTGATGAAGTACCAAAAAGGGAGAGCGGCAAGAAAGGGCCGCTAATTCTGACACACGTCGGATGGAAGTAATGGCCACCAGAAAGGCCACCTTCCAAGAAAGGAGGGCAAGGGAAACATCCCTGAGAGGTTCAAAAGGAGGACCTTGCAGAACCCCAAGAACGAAATTAAGATCCCAAGGATCCACGGGCGCTCGGTACGGAGGAACCGTGTGAGCCACACCCTGAAGAAAGGTTTTGACCTGGGGCCGGGAGGCCAGCGTCTTCTGAAATAAAATGGACAGTGCCGAAACTTGACCCTTCAAGGAACTGAGAGCAAGCCTCGCATCCAGCCCTGTCTGAAGAAACGCCAGAACAGAAGGAAGCGAAAAAACCATGGCCGCGATGTCATTGGCCTCACACCAGGAGAAATAGGCTTTCCAAGTACGGTAATAGATCTTGGAAGAGGAAGGCTTTCTGGCGCGGATCATGGTATGAATCACTCGATCAGAGAATCCTGCCCGTTTCAAAACCTCGGTCTCAACAGCCACGCCGTTAAATTGAGCGACCGAGAATTGGGGTGGCAAATCGGGCCTTGTGACAGCAGATCTGCCCTGTCGGGAAGCTTCCAGGGGGCGTCCGCGAGAAGGTTGACAATGTCCGCGAACCAAGACCTTCTGGGCCAATTCGGGGCGATGAGGACGACTGGAATCCCTTCTGCCTTGATTTTCTTCAACAGCTTGGGAAGAAGAGGCAGGGGAGGGAACAGGTAGGGGAGCTCGAACTGTGACCAAGGAACGGCCAGAGCGTCGGCGCCCACTGCCAGGGGGTCCCGAGACCTGGACACGAATTGTGGTACCTTCCTTTTGAGGCGAGACGCCATGAGGTCTACGTCCGGGGTTCCCCACTGACGGCAGAGCAGATGAAACACCTCCGGATGTAGGGACCATTCCCCTGCGGCGAGACCCTCGCGGCTTAGAAAATCGGCGGCCCAGTTGTCCACGCCGGGAATCTGAACCGCGGAAATTGTTGGAACAAAGGTCTCTGCCCATTGAAGAATTCTGGACACTTCCGCCAGGGCTGAGACACTCCGTGTCCCCCCTTGTCGGTTGATATACGCCACCGCTGTGGCATTGTCTGTTTGAATCCTGACAGGCAGGCCCATGAGGCGCCGTTCCCAGTGGACGAGAGCCAGAAGGATCGCTCGTATCTCTGGGACCTTGATCTGCAGAGCTGATTCCTGAGTCGACCATCGACCCTGAACAGAGTGATTTCGGAACACTGCACCCCAGCCGATGAGGCTGGCGTCCTTTGTGCCAATCTGGGAAGAAAGGACCGCCCCGATAGAATGAGGGGAGACGTCAACCACCAGTTGAGAGACCACTTGATCCGGCATGAAAGACGAACCGGACGATCCAGAGATAGAGCCGACCTGTTCCACCTGGACAAAATGGCCTGCTGGAGGGGCCTGGCGTGAAATTGGGCAAAGGGAACTGCCGCTATTGCTGCCACCATCTTCCCCAGAATCCTCATGGCTGTCCTGAGAGATGAAAACCGTGTGATCTGTAGTGATCGGACGCCCTGCTGCAGGGAAAGAATATTGTCTTGTGGGAGAAATACCCTTGACCGACGAGTGTCGAAAAGAAGGCCCAGAAACACAAGGCGTTGAGTAGGGATCAGACAGGACTTTTTCCGGTTGACGATCCACCCAAAACTGGACAGGGTGTCTAGAACGATCGCCACACTTAGGCGGGCCTGATGAAAGGAGGGAGCCTTGATCAGAATATCGTCGCGATACGGAAAAAGAACAAGACCTCTAATCCTCAACAAGGCCATCAACGCCGCTATAATCTTCGTGAAGACCCTGGGAGCGGTGGCGAGCCCAAAAGGGAGCGCGACGAACTGATAATGTTCGTGGTGAATCGCAAACCACAGGAACTTCGGATGTCCGGGAAATATGGGCACGTGTAGATAGGCATCTTGGATGTCTATGGAACACATGAATTCCTGCTCCTCCATGGAGGCAATCACCGAGCGAACCGACTCCATCCGGAAGTGGCGGAGGCGAACTCTCTGGTTGAGTAACTTGAGATCCAAGATGGGTCGAACCGCCCCGTCCTTTTTCGGCACCACAAACAGGTTTGAATAAAACCCTGTGAATTGTTCCGATTCGGGAACGAGCACAATCACCCCGGAGCTGAGGAGAGAGGCGATGGCCGAACCGAACCCCGGGATCAAGGCAGGATCCCGTGGCGGACGGGATGGAAGAAGCGATCCCGTGGAAGAGAAACGAACTCTATTTTGTATCCTGTAGATACAACCTCTCTGACCCAAGCGTCCTCTACTGAGGCGAACCAGACGTCGCTGAAGAAAAGAAGTCGACCTCCCAATTGGAAGGGACTCACGGAAGACCGATGATAGTCATGCGGACGTAGACCGTCCAGATCTAGATCTGGGTGGTCTTCCCTGGGAAGAGTGGGACCGCAAGGACGGAGTGGGCCTGAAGGAGACCTTCTTTCTTTCCTGACGTGCTTGTGGCCTTTGCTGGTTGGAAGGGTTTTCCGCCGCATTGAAACGGCGGAAAGACCGAAAGGGACGGAACTGACGCCTTGGAGGAGGTCTGCGAGGCTTGGATTGGGGGAGAAGAGAACTCGTACCTCCGGTAGCGTCCTTAATAATCTGGTCCAATTGGGACCCAAAGAGACGCACTCCTTGAAAAGGCAGATTAGTCAGAGACTTTTTAGAGGACAAGTCCGCCTGCCAGGCCTTGAGCCAAATTGTACGTCGGATTGCCACGATGTTGCTTGACGCCTGAACCGCGCAAGATGCGGCATCCAAGGAAGCAGAAAGCAGATAATCCCCCGCATGGGAAATCTGATTGGCGAGATCGGCCAAATGCTCCGTTTGTGCCTTATCCAGAATGCCCTGCCGAAGGTCCTCTGCCCAAGCGGATATAGCCTTTGCTGCCCAAGATGAAGCAAAGACTGGACATACCGCCGCAGATGCCGCCTCGAAGGCAGACTTTGCTAGGGATTCTATGATTCTGTCATTAGAATCTTTTAGAGACGCTACACCCGACAGCGGAAGAACAGTATTATTAGAGAGTCTGGATACGGGAGGGTCCACTGAAGGAGAAGCGGCCCAGTTGTCCGTGAGCTCTTTAGCGAACGGATACAGCACGCCGAGACGCTTTCCTCTTTGAAAGCGTCTAGTCGGATCTTCCTTTTCCTTGGTAAAAATCTTCCCAAACTCGGAATGAAAGGGAAACACCCTGGAAGGTGTTTCCGCCCGTCTGAACGAAACCTCCTGATCTGGGGATTTCGCAGGGGCGTCAGTGATGTCGAAGGTATGGTGAATCGCGGCAATGAGGTTCTGCACCGTAACCTTCATGCTCGCATCCTGATCCGAATCCAGCTCTAAGACCCCTTCAGATTCCGAAAGCGCTTCACCTGACTCGGGAGAGGAGGCCCGAGAGGGAGACTGCTGGGGAGTATGGGGTGAGGTAGGGCGAGGAGAGGACTCCACCTGGAGATCCTGCCTGGGTCTCTTGCGACTGACACTGGCTGGCTCAGATGGGACGTCCTGGGACGTGCTAGGTCCCGCAGAAGCTCCCAAAGGCAACTTATCCAGAACGGCTACTAGGGACTGAAACACCTTGGTGAGGTCTGCCACCGACTGTGATAGGGAGGAGGCCCAACCCGGCAAGGGGGGCTCACTCACCCCTGGGGCTATGGATGGCTCCTGAGCGGCGTCGGACTGGATTGGATTGCTACAGACCAGGCAGAGGGGAGAGGACTGACCCCTGAGGTAGTGCCGGAAGGTTGGGGGACAGAGGGCGGAGAAGGGTCAGTCTGCCGTGCAGAGCTACTCACGGTCCGGTGTCCCCAAAAGCGATGCTGCTCGACCTGTCCGGGGATGCAGATCAGGGAGAAGTCCGGATGGCCGTCCCAAAGAGGCAAAAAGCTGCTTGCAGAAACTGCTCAGGGGCTGGGGAGCCTCTCCAGCTGCGTCCGGCTGGCAGGCTGTGAAGATGGCGCCTGCCTGTAGAAAAGCGCGGGTCCCGGGGAAGGGCGGAGCTCCTCGCAGGGTTAATAATTGCTGCCCTCTAGCCATAATATGCTGGGCAGGAGAGGGAAAGGCGGGGGGAGGGCCTGGGGAGAGCGGGAGTGAAGCCCGCTTAGTAAAAAGGGGCGGGGGGCGTGGCCGCGACGCTGCGGTAGGCCCGAACACAAGCCGGGGCCTAAATTAGTTACGGCGGCCGCCTGTCAGCAGGGGGTCGGTGCGGAAGACGCGTCGCAACACCAGGCCGCGTCCCTGCCCAGAACTGCCCGACTCCAGCGCTACCCCTGCCGAGATGGAAAAAAGGGGGGGGGGAAGCGCAGAACGAGGCCCGTGAAGACCCGGGGCCTGCATGGATGCGGTGACCGTGGGGGGATGCGGGGCGTGCAGGGACCCTAACGTGGTCCCCCTGGCGACCGCTCCAAGAGAAAACGCCGGGGGAAGACTGACATACTCACCCAGGAAGGGGGCCTTACAATAAAGGTACCTGAAAATCCCACGCTGTCTGTCTCTATGAAATCCGCGCCTCATCCAACCTTCAGGCTCTGGTAGGCGAGAGGGTGGGAGGCGGGGGGCAAGGACCGTCCGTGCGGCTGGCACCTACTTGTGCGAGGCTCCTGGTCCTGCTGCGGAGACCTATGAGGATACGGGGTGGCAGTACACGCCGTACTCATAGTCTCTTTGTGGGAGTACGGATGTGACTGTTCACTCCGTATCCCTCCGGAACCTGCAAAGAAACGACGCACACTGAGGTAGATATGGGTCTAATAAAAGACCCGTGTCCACCTCCTACTGACACTAAGCTAAACTGAGGAATTTCCTGCCGGTCGGTGGGGTGTATACAGCGGAGGAGGAGCTAACCTTTTTTGTGCATAGTTTCAGCCTCCTAGTGGCAGCAGCATACACCCATGGTCTCTGTGTCCCCCAATAAGGCGAACGAGAAATACCTAAATCTTTAAATACCTCAATTTGGATTTTTTCAAACTTTGAGCGACGAGCGGCACGGGTTAACGTCGTTTGATCGAGCTCAAATTTTGGCTCTCTCAATATCTGGAAAGGGGAATCGTTTTGTGGGGTCCAGACGAACAAGATTCTGACATTTTTTCCCCCCCATATGAGATCCGGTCACCCTAGTGTGCACACACCCTAAGGAATTCTCAGAAGTCATAGGTAAAAGAACAGTGTTTTATATTATCTGGATATCTGAATTTATATATCTGACCAGGTATTTTTTTTTCCCCCTGGTTATTCGTGTATTGTATATGATTGCATCAAATCCGGCATTTTGCATACATTTTCTTTAAGAGGACACCCTTATAAATGAGCATACTTTTTGAAATGAAGCTGTTGAGCAAAATACTGGGAAAAATTACACTCCATAGATGGCCATTTGTAACACCAGAATACTGAGATTTACTTCTTGTTAAGAGCCTGTAGCAGACGAAGAAGATGTAAGAAGAGATTAATTATATCAAGATAGAGGTTGATAGCAGCTAGGATATGCTCCTCCGGGGACAGTTTGTGCATTAGCAGATGTGTGTCATAGATGATGAACCCACAGAAGAGTAATGCTCCACCCGCAGCCATGACTAGTTCAATAGTCTCGCTATAAAAGAAAAGCTGTGAAGACAGAATTCAGAGATTGTTAACATTCTTTCGAAAAGGATCTTTGTAACACATATCTATATTCCATCACAAACAGGGCGGGAGAAGCTGCTGGCTCGATTCTTAGGGTGAGTGCACACGGTGCGGATTCTCCTGCCGATTTTCCGTGCAGATTTTTCTGAATCCGCAGGTAAAATGACCTGCGGATTTAGTGCAGTTTTTGTGCGGTTTTCCACCTGCAGATTTCTAGAATGGAGCAGGTGGAAAACTGCAGGAAATCCGCACAAAAGAAGTAACATGCTGTAGTTTTCAATCCGCAGCAAGTCTGCGCGGAAAAATCCGCACCATGTGCACAGCGGATTTTGAATTACATTTCCTTTAATGGTACTGTACATCACATGCAGTTCTGCTGCAAATCCACAGGGCCAAATCCGCTGCGGATCCGCAGCAGAATCTGCACCGTGTGCACATAGCCTAAGTGGACATGACGCACAGGCGTTTCAGAGTCAAACATAACTAGCTGAGACTGAGTATATAACTAGTGACTGATATATGCTTCCCGAACCACAGTTCAGGTTCCTTTAACTTTGCCCTTGGGGCAGTCGCTTTAAAAAGTAATCTTACAGAAACATTTCACCGTCCCCAAAACTATTAAAAAGTGCAAGTAGCTCTTTTAAAAAGACTACTCCAGCAATACCTTTACATGGCCAGTCTGATATTTCATTACTGAGAAACCAGTGTTTGAATTGGCCCTTCAACTCTATTTCCCAATTAGTGACTGAAAGCCACTAAGTGTCACTTCAGACGAAGGAGCCCTTCATCAAGCAGGAGAAGCTCTTTGAACGCCTTTGCTTTTGAAATCACTGATTTCTCGGTAACTGAAGAATGGACTGGTCATGTAAACGTATTGCTGGTTTTGTCTCTGAGAAAGCTATATATTCAAATAGTTTTGGAGGGAGAAATCCTGGTGACAGATTTCCTTTAAGCGGTCCCTGAAAAGATGGAAATCAATGTTGATTTTCTTTAATAAACAAAATGATTAAAGGGAATCTGTCACCCTTTTCTGGACTATGAGCTGAGGCATCAACATCAGGGGCTTATCTACAGCATTCTGTAATGCTGTAGATAAGCCCCCGATGTAAGCTGAAAGAGAAGAAAAACGAGTTATATTATATTTACCTGGGGGGCGGTCCATTCTTGGTCCGATGGGTGTTGCGGTCCGGCGCCTCCCATCTTCTAACGGTGACGTCCTCTTCTTCCCTTCCTGTCGTGGCTCCGGCGCCTGCACACTGCAGTATTCTGCTCTGCCCTCAACAGGGCAGAGCAGTGCCCCTGCGCCGGAGCCACGACAGGAAGGGAAGAAGAGGACGTCACCGTTAGAAGATGGGAGGCGCCGGACCGCAACACTCATCGGACCAAGAACGGACCTCCCCCCAGGTGAGTATAATATAACTTGTTTTTCTTATCTTTCAGATTACATCGGGGGCTTATCTACAGCATTACAGAATGCTGTAGATAAGCCCCTGATGTTGATGCCTCAGCTCATAGTCCAGAAAAGGGTGACAGATTCCCTTTAAGTAGAAAATGAAAACTTTTTAATTATTGTCCCTTAGAAAGGTGTTGTGCCACCATAAATCATACATTTAATTACGCAGAAAGTCTAAATAAATGTTCCTCCACCTCCCCAGTGTGCGCAAAGTATGCGAGAAGCTCTCTGTGCTCCCAGAATACTGGAAAGCGAGTGCAGCGATAGACACTTCCAGCACTCACACAGGTCTGGATAGCTGGGTGAGACTGTTCTGCCCATTGCAGAAGATGAAAGGTTATTTTTTGAACGGAGCATAACATTTTTAATAACTATAAATTACAAAAACATTTGTTTACACATTTCCTGCATGCCTCAATCACACCTATCCTCAAAAAGCCCTCTCTTGACCCATCCTCTGTATCTAGCTATCGCCCTATATCACTTCTCCCCTATGCCTCAAAATTACTGGAACAACACATACATCTTGAACTGTCCTCCCACCTCTCTTCTTGCTCCCTCCTTGACCGCTTACAATCTGGCTTCCGGCCACACCACTCCACTGAAACTACCCTAACTAAGGTCACCAATGACCTATTAACCGCCAAGGCCAAGCAACACTACTCTGTCCTCCTCCTCCTGGACCTGTCCTCTGCCTTTGACACAGTGGACCATTCCCTATTACTACAGACTCCCTCATCTCTTGGTATCACAGACTTGGCCCTTTCTTGGATTGCGTCATACCTAACAGACCAGACAGTCAGCGTCTCCCACTCGCACACCACCTCCTCACCACGCCCCCTATCTGTCGGAGTACCGCAAGGTTAAGTCCTAGGGCCCCTGTTTTTCTCCATTTACATCTTTGGTCTCGGACAGCTCATAGAATCTCATGGCTTTCAGTATCACCTCTATGCTGATGACACACAGATCTACATCTCTGGACCAGATACCACCTCCCTACTAAATAGAATCCCTCAATGTGTCTATTTCATTCTTCTCCGCTAGATTTCTAAAACTTAATATGGACAAAACAGATCTAATCATCTTTCCCACATCTCATGTGACACCCCCCCCCCCCCCCCCAACAGACCTTTCCATTAAATTAAACGGCTGCCCACTCTCTCCAGTCCCACAAGCTCGCTGCCTCGGGGTTATCCTTGACACTGATCTCTCTTTCAAACCACATATCCAAGCCCTTTCCACTTCAACTCAAAAATATTTCACGGATCCATACACTGCTCAACCAATAACCTGCAAAAACCCTAGTCCATGCCCTTATCATCTACCGCCTTGACTACTGCAACCTCCTGCTCTGTGGCCTCCCCTCTAACACTCTCGCACCACTCCAATATATTCTAAACTATGCTGCCCGACTAATCCACCTGTCCCCCTGCTATTCCCCATCCTCTCCCCTCTGTCAATCACTGCACTGGCTCCGCATTACCCAAAGACTCCAGTTCAAAACCCTAACCATGACATACAAAGCCATCCACAACCTGAGTCCTCCGTACATGTGTGACCTAGTCTCCCGGTACTTACCTGCACGAAACCTCCGATCCTCACAAGATCTCCTTCTGTACTCCCCTCTTATCTGCTCTTCCCACAATCGCATACAAGATTTCTCCCGCGCATCCCCCCTACTCTGGAACTCTCTACCACAACATATCAGACTCTCGCCTACCATGGAAACCTTCAAAAAGAACCTGAAGACCTACCTCTTCCGACAAGCCTACAATCTGCAGTAACCACAGAGCCACCAAACCGCTGCACGACTAGCTCTACCCTTGCCTACTGTATCCTCACCCGTCCCTAGTAGATTGTGAGCCCTCGCAGGCAGGTTCCTCTCTCATCCTGTACCAGTCGTGACTTGTATTGTTTAAGATTACTGTACTTGTATGTATTATGTATACCCCTCCTCACATGTAAAGCGCCATGGAATAAATGGCGCTATAATAATAATAATAAATAATAATTAAATGTACTCTTTGTGGTGGCACAACGCCTTATTTACTTTTTTTTGTTATCTGATTTAAAAAAAATTGTTTCCCCATGTTACAAGAAGGAACAGCTCTGCAATGTAAACTGTGTCACGAACAACTATCTGCTTTATTTCAACAACATTGCCACACTAGTCTATTAGGTTGTTTTTAGTAGTGCAACTAAGCTCCATTGAAGTGAATAGGACTGCATTGTGAACAAAGTGCACAGATACATTTTACATGGTGATTTTATTTTAGTGACCCCTTCACTCACCCTTAAAAATCCAGCTATGACCAAAATCCACAAACCAGCAAAGAGCCTGCAACAATAAATTGCATCTATTTATTTTGGATGGTTTGTTACTCTTTTTTTAAATTATCTTTTAATAGAAAATAATTTACATTTGACAAAATACAGACAATACAAACTTCAAGCAAAAAATTCCTTGTCCTAAGTACAATTACAAACTAAATAATTACATAGAGTATATAAGTAATATTGCTACACAATTACATAGAGTATAAGTAATATTGCTACAAAAGTGGCAGAAAACATTCTGCATCACAACAATCCCTCCAAGAGTGGGAAGTGCACACACACACTATAGATACACATCCTAATATTACCTATAAAATAGGATCATCGTTTATTAACCATTTCAAAGCACCATCAGAGGTCCCCAACAATTGCTCAGGAGTCACATGTAGGCCCATGATGTGTGGATCATGGCTGTCTGCTAGTTTGCTGCATTAGCGCTATCAAAAAGCTATGAAGAGCATAGCATAGCCACAGCTCATCCAATTCATGACGAGCTTTAGCATTCCTTACATCAGAGGGGGCTATGTATGTGACAGACAATACCCAAAAGTGACACCATTCTAAAAACGACACCTCAAAACCACATTCAAGAAGTTTATTAACCCTTCAGGTGCTTCACAGAAATTAATGGAATGCGGAAAGAAAAAATAAACATCAAAATTTGTTGTGCAATTTCTGAACATGCCAATACCCCATATGTGGGGGAAAACTACTATTTGGGTGCACGACAGGGCCTGAAAGGGAAGGAGCACCATTTTTAAACGGAAAAATGGCTGGAATCGAGAGCAAACACCGTGTCGAATTTGAAGAGCCCCTGATGTACCTAAACAGTAGAACAAGTTACCCCATTTTAAAAACTACACCCCTCAAGAGTTTTATCCAGGGGTATAGTGAGGATTGTGAACCCAAAAGGTACTACACAGAATTTGACAAATTATGTCGTCATTAGTGTTGAGTGCAAGTGCTCTCTACGCGAGTTTACATCAGAGTGCTTTGGTGTGCACCAAGTGTCGTAGGAGCTCGAGTGACGTGCTCGAGTCTCCGCCCCGCATGTTTCACGGCTGTTAGACAGCCAGGAAAAAACGTGGGGATTGCCTGCCATACATAGGCAATACATATATATAGCAAAAAAATAAATAATGCTGCAAAAAAACGCTGCATGTGAACATGCCCCAAGTCACAACAGGAAGTTTAATTACATGTGTAGAACTAGAACCAGTTTACCCTGCTTTCCTGTGACCCCTTCAACCACACAGACACTAATGTTTATATACACACACATTAGTTTGGTAGGCATGTATTTCAGTAATGCAGGAATATAAACGTACCCAGCTCCAAACTTGCTAAAGTCCCTCTTTGACTGGAATGTAAATGCCGTGAGACCAAAGAAAACAGCAGTCGTCAATATAAAAGCCTGAAGAACCACTGCCACATCATAGAAAGTCACTAAAGATGGGAAAAATAGGACTAAATTATTGAAGAAATAAAAAAAACAAAAAACGGTCACTGACAATGATTGTAAGAGATAACAATGCCTTACCTGCAATGCCAACTGTTATGGCTTCTAAAAGGGTCTGAAAATAAAATGACAAAGCAGTTTATTAAATCCTGTGTGCAGAATCAATTACACAGCAAATTTACAATATGTACTAGTTTTTACACTGCTCGTGATATACATTTCTTATAAATAGGGTAGTTCGATAAAAACACTTATTCACCGGATAGTTGCTAACTATTGGGGTGAAAAATTACTCTTTGGGCACAAGACAGGGCTCGGAAGGGAAGAAGCGCCATTTGACTTTTGGAGTGTAAAATTGGCTGCAATAGATAGCGGACGCCATATGGTATTTGGAGAGCCTAAGATGTTCCTAAACAGTGGAAAACTCCCACAGACAAGTGACCCCATTTTGGAAACAACACACCTCAAGAAAGTTATCTAGAGTTGTAGTGAGTACCTTGAACTCACAGGCGCTTGACAAAATTTTCTAACGTTGTGTGATGAAACAAAAAATAGGTTTTTCCCACAAAAACGTTGGTTTTGCCCCAAATTGCCCCACCGATACTCCATATGTGGTCAAAAACTTCTTATGGAGGCACATACTACAGTGCACATGTTGCTGGAATGGTTTGAGGGTGCCATGATACATTGGCAAAGACCCTAGGTGCCAAAACAGCAGAACCCCCATAAGCGACCCCATTTTACAAACTACACTCTCAATGAATTCATCTGGGGGATGCGGTGATCATATTGACACCATGGGTGTATCACAGAATTTTATAATATTTTGGATCCCATTTATACTGCACTCTACACTGAGCACTTCCTTTGGGGTTTCCATTGAAATCTCCAAATAACGTGATTCAGATGAAACTTTCCTGAGGGATCAATTCATTACAGTGAGGCAGCAGACTTACTCTGGACTCCACCTGACCTCTGTTCATCGGTGTCATTTACAGACGTGTACAAAGCTGGTCAACCGCACTTTTATGCACACTTAAAAAGACGGACACCGCCGGATTAAAGGCCAGATGGCATCCAGTGTCTCCATCTGCCTCATTATAGAGAATCTTCAGCTGGGGGTTCTAACCTGAATCACGTATTTCAGAGATTTACACGGAAACCCCGGTCTAAGCGCCCAGCGTAGGGTGCAGAATAAATGCGAGCCTAGCCTTACGGTGATCTTTGGAAGGCAGAATCAATAAATCAATCAACAGGTCAAGATTTATTTTTTTACCAGTTCCACATGAATAGAACAGATAATATCATACCTGCTAAAGATGATTTAATCATAACATCAAAATTAATGGGCAACTCCCCATAACATTAGAAGCTACATAGAATACCGGAGTCATCATACCCCAAAGGGAGACTAATTTGTGAAAGAAAGTCTCACTTTTCTCTTCATAAAAACAATTATTTTATTGAAAATTTACACAAAGACATAGTTCAAAATCAGACAGAATGAGTATATATCCAAGGTGGAAACACATAAGAGAAGTATATCAGATATAGATTAGATGCATATATAGCACACACAAATATAAAACTATCCTAAATAGTTGGTCATAGTTAGATGCACAAAAGGTATAGGGATTTAGAGTGAGTTTTTTGTGTTTTCTCATCTAAGAATACCTTCCCTCATATCCATACTGGGGACCACAAAAAGATCATATGTACATCAATTCCTAATTTTGGAATTTTATCAAAGTATCCAAAAAAATTCCACAGTGGCCAGAGCGGAAAGGGGAAAATTGTATGAATAAGCTACACCCACATTCCCATACACAAGTGCTAACCCTCCTGCCATCCACAGACCAAGAGTCCAGTAAAGTGCCGTTTATAGTGCCATAGTATGCATAACCTTACCCATGTGGGATCCTGATACGCCTCACTAATGCCCGACACGTTTCGCCCTACAGGGCTTCCTCGGGGGGGGGGCTGTGTGGTAGCTGTTTTAGTCCACCTGCATCCTTTATATGGAGACGTGGGAGATGAGAAGTGTGGCGCGCGCAATCTTTAAAAGTCATGTGCAGAAGGTCTCCTTGTTCCCGTCGTGATGATGTTGCAGGGGCGCTAATCAAATGGGAGAGTGCGCCCCCTCCCTCTAAATGCTGTGCTCGCTATTTATTGTGGAATTTAGGGGTTAAATGGCCTGGAGCGGTGTTGGCACCACTCCTGACAGCGATTGTGCAGACACAGCTCCTGTGCCAGCATGATAGCCATGACGCAAAGTTACGACATTTTGCTAAACCCCTTCCTGACCATGACAAACTTAGTTCATATATGTCATGAAGAAGTTTAAAAAAAAAAAAAAAAAAAAGGGGCGGTGCAGCACCTCCCTCTTCCACCTGGTTGTGGAGAGGGGCTTCTACATGCAAAGTAGGACAGTTGCAGCTGCCCAATGTCCAGAAAACAGGACTGTGAAGTCGGTAAGCCAAACGAAAAACTGACATTTCCCTGACCCTCACTACTGAGCACGTATATACCTCGACCTCATAGCACTGCCTCACTACTGAGCACGTATATACCTCGACCCCATAGCACTGCCTCACTACTGAGCATGTGCATACCCCGACCCCACAGCACTGCCTCACTACTGAGCGTGTACATATCCCGACCCCACAGCACTGCCTCACTACTGAGCGTGTACATACCCCGACCCCACAGCACTGCATCACTACTGAGCGTGTACATACCCCGACCCCACAATACTGCCTCACTACTGAGCATGTACATACCCCGACCACACAGCACTGCCTCACTACTGAGCATGTGCATACCCCGACCCCACAGCACTGCCTCACTACTGAGCATGTACATATCCCGACCCCACAGCACTGCCTCACTACTGAGCGTGTACATACCCCGACCCCACAGCACTGCATCACTACTGAGCGTGTACATACCCCGACCCCACAATACTGCCTCACTACTGAGCATGTACATACCCCGACCACACAGCACTGCCTCACTACTGAGCATGTGCATACCCCGACCCCACAGCACTGCCTCACTACTGAGCATGTACATATCCCGACCCCACAGCACTGCCTCACTACTGAGCGTGTACATACCCCGACCCCACAGCACTGCATCACTACTGAGCATGTACATACCCCGACCCCACAATACTGCCTCACTACTGAGCATGTACATACCCCGACCACACAGCACTGCCTCACTACTGAGCATGTGCATACCCCGACCCCACAGCACTGCCTCACTACTGAGCATGTCCATATCCCGACCCCACAGCACTGCCTCACTACTGAGCGTGTACATACCCCGACCCCACAGCACTGCATCACTACTGAGCGTGTACATACCCCGACCCCACAATACTGCCTCACTACTGAGCATGTACATACCCCAACCACACAGCACTGCCTCACTACTGAGCATGTACATACCCCGACCCCACAGCACTGCATCACTACTGAGCATGTACATACCCCGACCCCACAGCACTGCATCACTACTGAGCATGTACATACCCCGACCCCTCAATACTGCCTCACTACTGAGCATGTACATACCCCGACCCCACAGCACTGCCTCACTACTGAGCGTGTACATACCCCGACCCCTCAATACTGCCTCACTACTGAGCATGTACATAAAGTGTAGCACAGATTCATCTCAACTAAAAGCAGAGATCCTTAGATCAAGAACAAAACAGACATTTATAGGACATTTCATAACTTTCCCAAATTCTCATGAAAACGTTTACAGCACATCCTGCATTGTATTACTGTACAAAATGTATTATATATTTTAGGAGTCGGTCCATTTTATACCTACTCCACAGCCCTGCCAGGAATCATTCTGCACATATCCCATCATTTGACAGCGCAGTAAACCTCATTTTCAAGATCCATGTTCTCTGGGGATGGAAACTATAGTTTAGATCTAAAGGCTGGAAACCTGTCCCGACCCAACATGGATCACAATTGAGAGTTTGCTGCGATGAGTCAGGAAAGGCTATCCTCTGTGAGCAAAACACATCAGCGGTTTCCACTAACAAATAAAAGGTAAAGTAAATGGCAGTGAAATTAAACAAAATGTTTATCTGCACGTTACACTGGTTAAAAGGGGTTTTCCCCATGAAAAAAGTTCATTTTAACCAATAGATCTTGGAATAAAAATAAGTTCCACAATTGGATGTGTTTAAAAAAAAAAATATGTCCCTGTGCTGAGATAATCTTATACATGTGCCCCTGCTGTGTACTGTGTAATGGCTGTGTCTGACCGTGCAGGAACATAGTCTGATCGTACCACAGCTCCTGGGCAGGGAGGGGAGAAAAATAGTATATGGATAGAATCAGCTGCGATCCTGTGCTGACCTTTCTGTGAGGTAAAACAAATGCAATAAGTCAGCTGACAGCTGAAAAAGCTAACAAATAAAAGAAGAGTTACACACTTTCCTGTGAGACTGTGAGAACAAGCTCACTGATGGATTCTCATATAAAGAGGTCAGCCACTTGTCTTGTTGGTCAAAGCTGCACCAGCGCTTCGGCCCATAAAATGGCTGCTGGTGGAGGGGCGTGACCAGGCCTGTCCATCATCCTCCTGAAGCAGATTTCCAATGTGAGGCGTTTTACAACTGGAGGTGGCTGATAGACCGGTCTGGTCACATGTTCCTCCACTAGCACCTCTTTTATAGAGAGAAATGCTGGTCAGATTGGGAGAATATTGTAATGACAAGAGAAAATACCGACCTCCTTACCTGAGAATTCATCAGCCGAACAGGAAAGTAACTCTTATCTGTTTTTCAGAGCTTCTCTCAACTAGTTTATGGCCACAGACTACATTACAGTTGGGGAGTGCTGCCCATAGCAGCAGAGCATGCGGCCGTTCTGGAGCCTGTGAATTAAGGGGGCCCGATGCCGTTTCACAGTATCTATATCCTCAAAAAGGTTTCACAGTTGTATCTGTGTCTCAGTGCAGGTGGTGCAATGATGTCACTACATCACGCCTGCTGCATATTGCACAGACTGAAGCATCATACTGTGTGTGGGAGCCATCATACTGTGCAGAGAGTTGTGGGAACATCATATTGTGTGGGAGCCATCATACTGTGCAGAGTTGTGGGAACATCACACTGTGTAGGAGCCAAACTGTGTAGGGAGTTGTGGGAGCCATCATATTGTATTGGGATTTGTGGGAACATCATGCTGTGTGAGAGCGATCATACTGTACAGAGAGTTGTAGGAACATCATATTGTGTGGGAGCCACCATGCTGTACAGAGTTGTGGGAACATCATGCTATGTGGGAGCCATCATATTGTATTGGGAGTTGTGGGAACATCATACTGTGTGGGAGCCACCATGCTATGTGAGAGCGATCATAATGTATAGAGAGTTGTGGGAACATCACACTGTGTAAAAGCCAAACTGTATAGGGAGTTGTGGGACATCAAGCTATGTAGGAGCCATCAAATTCTATTGGAAGTTGTGGGAACATCATACGGTGTGGAAGCCATCATACTGTACAGGGAGTTGTGGGAACATCATATTGTGTGGGAGCCATCATACTGTACAGGGAGTTGTGGGATCATACGGTGTGGGAGCCATCATACTGTACAGGGAGTTGTGGGAACATCATATTGTGTGGGAGCCATCATACTGTACAGGGAGTTGTGGGAACATCATGCTGTGTGAGAGCGATCATACTGTACAGAGAGTTGTAGGAACATCATATTGTGTGGGAGCCACCATGCTGTACAGAGTTGTGGGAACATCATGCTATGTGGGAGCCATCATATTGTATTGGGAGTTGTGGGAACATCATACTGTGTGGGAGCCACCATGCTGTGTGAGAGCGATCATAATGTATAGAGAGTTGTGGGAACATCACACTGTGTAAAAGCCAAACTGTATAGGGAGTTGTGGGACATCAAGCTATGTAGGAGCCATCAAATTCTATTGGAAGTTGTGGGAACATCATATTGTGTGGGAGCCATCATACTGTACAGGGAGTTGTGGGAACATCATATTGTGTGGGAGCCATCATACTGTACAGGGAGTTGTGGGAACATCATTGTGTGGGAGCCATCATACTGTACAGGGAGTTGTGGGAACATCATATTGTGTGGGAGCCATCATACTGTACAGGGAGTTGTGGGAACATCATACAGTGTAAAAGCCAAACTGTATAGGGAGTTGTGGGACATCATGCTATGTAGGAGCCATCAAATTCTATTGGAAGTTGTGGGAACATCATACGGTGTGGGAGCCATCATACTGTACAGGGAGTTGTGGGAACATCACACGGTGTGGGAGCCATCATACTGTACAGGGAGTTGTGGGAACATCATATTGTGTGGGAGCCATCATACTGTACAGGGAGTTGTGGGAACATCATATTGTGTGGGAGCCATCATACTGTACAGGGAGTTGTGGGAACATCATACGGTGTGGGAGCCATCATACTGTACAGGGAGTTGTGGGAACATCATACAGTGTGGGAGCCATCATACTGTACAGGGAGTTGTGGGAACATCATATTGTGTGGGAGCCATCATACTGTACAGGGAGTTGTGGGAACATCATACGGTGTAAAAGCCAAACTGTATAGGGAGTTGTGGGACATCATGCTATGTAGGAGCCATCAAATTCTATTGGAAGTTGTGGGAACATCATACGGTGTGGGAGCCATCATACTGTACAGGGAGTTGTGGGAACATCATATTGTGTGGGAGCCATCATACTGTACAGGGAGTTGTGGGAACATCATACTGTGTAGGAGCCAAACTGTGTAGGGAGTTGTGGGACATCATGCTATGTGGCAGCCATCATATTGTATTGGGAGTTGTAGGAGCATCATACTGTGTGGGAGCCATCATACTGTATAGGGGGTCACTAGGACCTCATAATATGTGTTGGCATAATATGGAAAAGTGGAAATCAACGTGGGGATACTGTGAAGAAATCATACTGTTTTGAGGGCATCATATTTTGCAACTTGGCAGTTGCCCCCACCACCCCAGCAAAATTTCAGCTGGAGGAACGCAAAACCGAGACTCACAAGAGAAGTGTGAGCACAGAAGAAGCTGTCAAGTGTAATTTCAAGCTTAAAACCTCATACTTTTTGTTTGTACAGTTAACTCCTTGGCGCAAATGGACGTAGCAGTATATCCACGCTGGGGTCCACATGTGTGGAGGGGGCTGTGCTGAGCCCGCTCCGTACAAAGCAGATGCTAACAGGAGCTTGTTCCGATCACTGCTATTTATCCATTTACATGCTGCCATCAATCTGACTGCAACATTTCAATGGAACAGTTATTGGATCCGTTTTTTTTGCGGATCCGTCAATTTTTTTGCGTCCGCCGAGATGCCTGGACGGACCATGTAAAGTTTTTTGTACAGCAGGATCCGCATTTTTATACAGCGCATGCCCGGAGGAATGAAGTCAGAAGGAAATTTAACCCTGAAATCATTTCTGGCGTACAGAGAAAAAAACAATTCATTCATATTCTCTCTCTCCTTCCCGGGCAGCCGTTCCTTTAAAATTCTTCATTCGGCGGATCCGTCAAAAAACGGATCCGGTGGCATCCGTTCACATCAGTTAGGAACGGATCCGCTTTTCCGCCTTTTTGGCAGATTTTACCTGACACAAAAAACTGAAGTGTGAAACAGGCCTTACCGAGGCATTTGGGGGCCTGCTGAAGGAAAAAAAACAAAAAAAAAACAAACAAAGCAAAAATAAAAGAAAATTGCCTGGTCCTTAAGGGTTTAATAACAGTTATCCTTAATGTTTAAGAATGTATCCTGAAACAAAGAATAAGTGTCATATGTCACGTCCTTCCATTGGACTGTGCAGAATTAGACAAACATTAGCAGGTTTTCAGTCGTCTAAATCTGACATTTAAGTTCCCGTTTGCGTAACAGTTTGTGGCTCAGTGTCGTCTACCTGGCATTAGCAATGGCAGTGCCACGTGGCTCTATTTCTAAAGAGAGCTCCTGCTGAAGCTACTGTACTTGCACCTTTACCATTCTGCATGTAAACTGGAGCAGAAATTGGAGCTTCTCCCTGGACAGCTTTGTCATGGAAGTCAAATGAACCTACCCCCGCCCCCCACTAATATACTAAATCTACACCCACGCCGTGTGCTTCAATCGACACGGAATAAACACTACACACATGATTTACTGTATCTAAGACAATCGGAGAGAATAAGAAACCATGCTCACAAATCCAAACAGCAGGTACAGGTTCACAGGGTGCTGATGTCTGTAAATTGTCAGAGCGATGATTGTTCCCAAGGATCCAAGGGCAGAGATCAAAAGCAAACCTGGGCTGCAAACCAAGAGAAAATAAGAGGTTGTGTGACAGTGCCACCTATGTATGGCAGGCGATCAATGCACAATGTTCACTTACCTACACTTAAAGGGAACCTGTCAGCAGGATCAAACCTCCTATGCCAGTGTGAGACAAGTAGCTCAGGAGATTAAATATCTCACACTAGTAACGCCCCCTTCATTTAATATAAGCTCTGGAGGAAGATTCTTAGGGAGATCTATGTCCATCCCCTAGACCTCACAGTTACAGATTAAGAAGAATGTGGTTTTCCTTGAAATAAGACATCAGATTGCAGATATCAAGAACTCATTTCATTCCACTTTTTTGGTGATGCCCCCAGCCATCCCTGAATCCTCTGTGTTCAGTAAAGGTGCCTTCACATTGTGTCTAGCAGACGCTCGGTGGCCCACATCTGAAACCCCCACAAATCAGGATTCAGACGTGTTTTCTGGGGGTTTGGCCGTATGCCCCGACAGTGCCATCGAGCGAGTACTGGACAATGGGAAAGGACCCTAAGGCCGGGATCACACATGCGAGAAACACAGCCGAGTCTCGCATGTTAATACCCGGCACTGCCGCCGGCACTCGGGAGCGCAGCGTACGGCCGTATAGCAATACATGCAGCTGAACTCCTGAGTGCCGGCGGCAGTGCCGGGTATTAACATGCGAGACTCGGCTGTGTTTCTCGCATGTGTGATCCCGGCCTTACGCTCAAGCTATGACAGGCGCGCTCACTGTACGGTCATCTTGGCTATTTCTGAACACTCGGACCAAGAAAGGTTGTGCATGTCTGGTCTAATGTGTATGGGGGCTCTATAAACGATTATTGAATAAACAACAAAAATAATCTCATTCAATACACATGGCATATACATTTATCAGCCCAGACTTTACAGAGAGAAATTAGGCTTATGAAGAAAAAAAAAAAAAGGACTTTTCTCGGCCAGACATTAAGCTGGTATATGTGGTATAGCTTTATTTCAGCTACACTAGAGAGTGTCAGCAGCTAAACAGAAGCGATGATGTCTACCAGAAACTCACCTGTCATGGACAAATGACCGGACAGCGGCAGAGTACAGGAATATCCCCGCGGAGACGGCGGTCAGAAGAACTTGCACTGTCAGTATAGTATAGACCTTCCGGAGGAAATCTGCGCCATAGGACAGAAGGCGAGAACGTCAGTCACACGAGCGGCCTGCACCGGAGCTGCTGCTCACACAAGGGCAACATCAGGTAGTAACGGCCCCACAATCCCGGGCGAGTCAGAGCAGCCATGTCACTGACTACGGGGGCACACATCGTGACTACGGGGGCACACATCGTGACTACGGGGGCACACATCGTGACTACGGGGGCACACATCGTGACTACGGGGGCACACATCGTGACTACGGGGGCACACATCGTGACTACGGGGGCACACATCGTGACTACGGGGGCACACATCGTGACTACGGGGGCACACATCGTGACTACGGGGGCACACATCGTGACTACGGGGGCACACATCGTGACTACGGGGGCACACATCGTGACTACGGGGGCTCACATCGTGACTACGGGGGCACACATCGTGACTACGGGGGCACACATCGTGACTACGGGGGCACACATCGTGACTACGGGGGCACACATCGTGACTACGGGGGCACACATCGTGACTACGGGGGCACACATCGTGACTACGGCGGGGCTCGCGCAATAACAGAAGCAAGGATTACACAAGCCTGGGAAATACTCTCACCCATACGGATCTGGAGACTGGCAGAAGCCACGTTGGTCCCATAATTAAAGTCATCCTCGATGGAGGACCGGGGGTAGCGATCCGCAGCCGCCATTATCACCAGCGTCACTGTAGCCTCACATCCGCGACACTTCCTGCTCACTGTGTACGGAGTGCTCAGACTACGCACTGCCCGTGCCTCTGACACGTGACCTCAGTGGAGATCTCAGCTGACTATGAGCCACGTCTGTAGCGTAGCAGCGTTGGTGAGACGACGTTACGGACCCGCACACCTGCTGAGAAGCGTGCACGCGCCTCTGGAGCGCGGGTCACGACGCCGGTGCTTGCAGTGAGCTGCTCCGGACGTTCCCATATGGCATTCATGAGTCACGTGATGTGTTCTGAAATTTTTTCTGCGCAGTTGATGTGAACGGAGTGTCTGGGGTAGACTCCAGGAAAATGGCGGCGGGTCCACTCTCTTAGAAGACATTCTGCTGTTCTCAATTTTGCCTCTAGTATCCATTGAGAGCGCACCCACCTTTCCCCAGTGTGGAGCGTATCCGGGGCAGTCCACTCTACAGCGTGGGACCTGCGTGTCGTGTAGAGGCCGTGGAGAAGTGCCCTGTGCTGGTATATCACAGGTATTATTAGGGGGGGATTTCTGTGAGAAATGCTGGGGAGGGTCTCTTGTTACTGCTGTGGTCGCCAGTGCTTTCATAGAGGCGTGCGGTCGGATTATTTTCAAAATGCCTTATTTTATCTACAAAATCCATATAGAAGACATGTCCGAGGCCTCCAATCACACAAGTTCTGTCTATGCCTTACACGGGTAGATTACGCCCTGCGCATGGTCTGTGGCGCCGCGCACATGGCTGGGTTTTGTTGCAGATTGATTTCTTCAAAAAGAAAAAAAGTCCGATGTGACTTGCAGATCAAACTTTCACAATCAGATATGTTGGGAGAAAAAGAGGTATAGCTCACGGATCCCCCACCCCGTGCAACGTCGTATCTTCCAGACTGGGCGCCCCCTCCCCCCTTGTACTGACTGGGCGCCTTCTTCCCTCTTGCACTGACTGGGCGCCCTCTCCCCCCCCCTTGTACTGACTGGGTGCCCTCCCCCCCCCCCCCCATACTGAGACTGGGCCCCCCCCATACTGACTGGGCACCCCCTCCCCCCTTGTACTGACTGGGAGCCTTCTTCCCTCTTGCACTGACTGGGCACCCTCTCCCCCCCCCCCCTTGTACTGACTGGGTGCCCTCTCCCCCCCCCCCCCCCCCCATACTGAGACTGGGCCCCCCCCCCCATACTGACTGGGCGCCTTCTTCCCCCTTGCACTGACTGGGCGCCCTCTTCCCCCCCCCCCCTTATACGACTGGGCACCCTCTCCCCCCCCCCGTACTGACTGGACACCCTCTTTTCCCCCGTACCTACTGGGCAGAGGGATTACTGTAAAAAGTGTATGGGGGATGTGAGTGACAGCTCTGTTATACATAAAGGGTTTAGGGCCCCCACCACCATAAGAGGGGAAATTCACAATGTATTTACGGCTGAATTTCTACAATGGAAATCCCAGAGCCAATTATCACCTGTATGATCCACCCAGACATTGTGCAGATACAGCTGCACCTACTACCACACAATGATGCACCTTTACCACTGACCTGATCCTTTGTCTTATAAAGGATGAAATCGGTGGTGAATATTCACAGCATAAATTTGTTCATGTCAGATCCGCAGCGTCGGTCAATTCACACCGTGCATTTTCTCAGCGTATAGATGAGATGTCCTAAAATCCCATCCACTACGCTGAAGCTTTAAAACATTGGCTTAGTGGTTATTACATGTCAGGGAGCATTTATCATTGTTTGCACCAGATTGTGGGCACCAACTCTTCTATAAAATTAAGAAGTGCGCTACCTTATATTATACCCCAATATTAGTGTTACAGCACAATTGGTGGTCTTGTAATCATTTCTATGTAGGTACATAGTGGGCCTCAAGAATGATTTTCTTTGCCGTGCCCAAGGTACTTTAAACAAAAAAGAAAGAATAAGGAGCATCTAATACCATATGCAAATAGCATTTTATTGAATATATTCATAAGTTATAAAAAAAGATTTTTATTCATTATTATTTTTAGAAAAAATTTTTAATTAAAAATGTGAAGGACACAAGACATAAGGTTCGACACAGTTGCTATAATTGCAGATCAGGGAGACAACCTTATAATATCTTCACATATACCAATGGTACCAGACATATAGAGTCATTTATGCCACTTTAGATATACCGTATTTATTGCTTTATAAGACCCTCCGGATTATAAGACGCACCACAAATTTTGAGGAGAATTAGATGGTATGGTATGGTATTAGATGCTTCTTATTCTTTCTTTTTTGTTTACAAGTTTTATTGGAGTATACCTTTTATTATTTTTATCACCTAGTTTTAACTCCTTTTTCTGGGATTTTTTTTTAATTTTAGCCCAAGGTACTTTAGTACGGCAGGTTTTGAGAACCGCCTGAACAAAGCGTTAACAAAGTGCTGGAAAGAATGAGCATACACGTTATGTAAGAACGACTTGTTCAGATGGTCAGTCTTTTGGGAGTCATTTGACCGGTTCATTTTTCCAAACATGCCGAGCGGTTAAAAGAAAAAAGTGAGTAGGAATTCTTAAGACGTCTTCTGCTCTGAAGACGCTTAGTACTTTACAAGTGATAGGGAAGGCTCAGAAGATGTCTGGCTGTACGTTTGAGTGAATTGCTAGTGTTTTGCTTCAAAAACAACTAGTGGTTTCTTCATTGTTGAATGGAACTAAATAAATTTAAAATAAACAGATGCCAACTGGCTAATAGGGTGGGTGCTGTGTCCCCCAATGAGCGTCTCGGAGAAAAGGATTTTACGGTGAGTACTCACAAAAATCCATGTTTCTCCTTCGTCTCATTGGGGGACACAGAGACTGTGGGACGTTCTAAAGCAGTCCCTGGGCGGGATCTTAGCTCACCCAATCCATGCTATTTTGCGCCCCTGATTAGAGGTGCGCAACTGCTGCCTGGAGAATCTTTCTTCCCAGGCTTGCATCCGAGGATGCCTGGGTATGTACGTTATAATGTTTGACAAACGTATGCAAACTGGACCAGGTAGCTGCTTTGCACACCTGTTCCGCTGAAGCCTGGTGTCGCAGTGCCCATGAGGCACCCACTGCTCGAGCCGAGTGTGCCCTGATCCCTGCCGGAACCGGCGTGCCACTGATTTGATATGATTCTTGGACTGTCAGACGAACCCATCTGGCCAAAGTCGCTCTGGATGCAGCGAGTCCCTTCCGCCGCCCTTCTGGAATCACGAATAGAGAGTCTGTCTGGCGGAATGGCGCTGTCCTTGTCACATATCTCCTAAGGGCTCTTACCAGATCCAGGGTGTGCAATGCCTTTTCTACCCTATGCACCGGGGCCGGGCAAAACGAGGGTAAGACAATGTCTTCGTTGATATGGAATGCAGAGACAACCTTCGGCAAGAAGGGGGGAGCTGGCCTTAAAACTACTTTATCCTTATAAAAAGTAAGGAACGGCGGTTTACAAGATAAAGCCGCCAGTTCCGAAACCCGCCTAATAGATGTTATCGCTACCAGAAAAACGACCTTCCTGGACAGGTAAGGTAAGGAGACTTCTTGTAACGGTTCGAAGGGAGGCTCCTGAAGGGCCCTGAGCACTAAGTTCAGGTCCCATGATTCCATCGGTGCCTTATAGGGGGGTACTAAATGTGCGACCCCTTGCATAAACGTCCTAACCTGCCAGACCGAAGCGACCTTTCGTTGGAAAAGCACCGACAGGGCCGAGACTTGCGTTCTGAGCGAACTCGGAGCCAATCCCGCGTCCAGCCCTGCCTGCAGAAAAGCCAGTACGTTGGGGATCGAAAAAACCAGAGGAGCCACTCCGCGATCCCTACACCAACGGAAAAACACTTCCCAAGTCCGATGATATACCTTCGCCGAGGAAGGCTTTCGGGCACTCACCATCGTGGCCACCACATCGCGCCTGAATCCTGCCTGTGTTAACAGCCAAGATTCAATGGCCACGCCGTCAAACACAGGGCCCCTAAGTTCGGATGGCAGATCGGACCCTGGGACAGTAAGTCCGGCCGATCTGGGAGACGCCAGGGTACGTCCACCACTAGTTGAACCAGATCTGCATACCAGGCCCGCCGAGGCCAGTCTGGGGCCAGCAGAATTGCTGGAACCTTCTCTCTCCTTATCTTTCTGATGACTCTTGGAAGCAGAGGTAGCGGGGGGAACAAGTACGGGAGCCGAAACTGGCTCCACGGAAGCACCAGAGCGTCTGCTGCGATTGCCTGCGGGTCGAGGGATCGAGCGACGAACCTTTGAATCTTGGCGTTCTCTCTGGATGCCATAAGGTCCACGTCTGGTGTCCCCCACCGTTGGCAGATCTGTTGAAAAACCTCGGGGTGCAGGGACCACTCCCCTGCCGCGACCCCCTGTCGGCTGAGAAAATCCGCCGCCCAGTTTTCGATTCCTGGAATGTGCACCGCTGAAATTACCACGTGGTTTTTCTCGGCCCAACGCAGTACCAGCCCGACCTCGCGCATGGCTGCCTGGCTGCGCGTGCCCCCCTGATGGTTCACATACGCTACCGCTGTAGCATTGTCCGACTGAACGCGCACCGGCCGGTTTGTCAGCCAACGCTGAAAATGTTGCAGGGCCAATCGTATTGCCCGTATCTCCAGAATGTTGATCGGGAGAATTACCTCCCGAAAGGACCACCGCCCCTGGGCTGTGTGACTCTGAAAAACTGCTCCCCAACCCTGCAGGCTTGCATCGGTCGTCACCACCAACCACTGTTCCGGGGGAAAGGGTTTTCCCTGAACCAGAGACGAGTCGCGAGTCCACCACTGGAGTGACCGTCGGACCGGTGGAGACAAACTGCACCGATGATTGAGGGAAAGCAGCCTTCGGTCCCATGCTGACAAGAGCGCATGTTGAAGCGGACGGAGATGGAACTGGGCAAACGGGATTGCCTCCATCGCCGCCACCATTCTGCCCAACACACTCATGCCGTACCGGATGGATCTGGAGTCCGGCTGAAGAACGTTCCGTACCCCCTGTTTGATCCTTTGCGCCTTGTCCTGAGGGAGGATCACCAGCCCCTGGGAGGTGTCGAAAACCATGCCTAGAAATATGATTCTCTGAGCCGGAACCAAGGACGACTTGTTCCGATTGATCAGCCAACCTAGGCGGGCCAGGGTATCCAGAGTGATACCGACATTCTCCTGGCACGCCTGAAACGACGGCCCCTTTACCAAAAGGTCGTCCAGGTAGGGTAGTACCGTTATGCCCCGAGCATGCAGGATGGCCATAACCACCGCCATTATCTTTGTAAAGACTCTGGGGGCAGTGGCCAGACCGAAGGGCAGAGCAACAAATTGGAAATGTCGCCCTCCTCGCAAAACGCAGGAACCTCTGGTGTGGAGGAAAAATCGGGATGTGTAGATATGCATCCTGCACATCGATCGAGGCCAGGAATTCCCCTGGATCCATGGCTGAAATGACCGAACGGAGGGATTCCATCCGGAATCGCCTGACCCTGATAAATTTGTTCAGGATCTTTAAATCCAGTACTGGCCTTACTGTCCTGTCCTTTTTGGGGACTGAAAACAGGTTGGAGTAAAAACCTTGCGTCTCTTCGCTTCTCGGCACTGGGACAATGACCCCGTTGCGCTGTAGCGTCATTATAGCCTGCAACAGACCTTCCGCCTGCGATTCTGTTCCGGAGAGCCGGGAACGGAAGAAACGCCGTGGCGGGAGTCCGACAAACTCTATCTTGTACCCGGACGATATCAGTTCTGCCACCCAAGCGTCGCGTGCCACTGCGACCCAAACGTGGCTGAACCTTAGTAGGCGTCCGCCCACTCTGTCGTCCGTAGGTACGAAGTGCCTCGAGTCATTTTGCTGGAGGCTTTTGTGATCTGGCCCCCCTCGCTCTGGGCAAACGGCCTCGGCCTCTACCCAGCGGATTGGCCCTGTAAGAAACTTGCCTTTCCCTAATCTGACCATCATTTGCGGAGGTGGATGCCCTGGCCGAAGTCCACCTCCAGGAGCTACGAAAGGGCCGAAAACGCCTCTGCGTCTGCCTGAATGCCGGCCAACTCTTCTGCTGCGGTAGAAAACTACTCTTCCCCCCTGTGGCTTCTGAGATAAGCTTATCAAGCTTTTCACCGAACAACCGATTGCCTTGAAAAGGCAATGAGGTCAAGGATTTTTTAGAGATAGAATCCGCTTTCCATAATCTCAGCCATAATGCTCGCCTTACGGCGATCGCATTTGCTGCTGCCACAGCAGAACACTCGGCCGCATCCAGAGCAGCGCCGACGAGATAATCACTCGCTCCTGATATCTGATTTGTCACCTCCAAGATTTCCGCGGGCAGATCCCTGTCTTGGAGGACCCTATGCAGAGTGTCTGCCCATGAAACCATGGCCTTAGCCACCCAGGTAGCCGCAAAGGAGGGGGCTAGAGCCGACCCTGCTGCCTCATACACTGAGCGGGCAAGCCCCTCTATGAGGCGATCAGTTGGGTCCTTAATAGAAGAACCGCTGGGTATCGACAATAGCGATCTTGATGCTAAACGTGACACCGGTGGGTCCACTACTGGCGACTCCACCCACCCTTTATGGAGTTCAGGAGGAAACGGATACTTTGCTTGCAGCGCCTTTTGCATTGCAAAGCGCTTATCCGGGTGTTCCCTATGTTTCTGGACTAGCTCCTCGAACTCCGGATGTGTGGCAAACCTTCTATGCGGACGCCTGGTTTTCTTGAAGGAGACCTTGTGACCTGAGGCCGTGGACACATCAGCCTCGATCTCTAAAGTCTGGTTGACCGCCTCAATGAGGCTGTCCACCGAGTCCTGGTATCCCAGGCTTTCTGGATTCCAGGCTTCCTCCTCCTCCTCCTCCTCCTCGCCCTCGTCCTGATCGCTTCCTGAGCTTGGCGACAGGGAACGAGATGCCCTAAAAATCGCCGCCGACTCCCCAGAGGGCCCGGCCGACGGAGAACGAGCTCTCTTACCATGAGCTTGTCTGGTGCTAGAGCGGCCCCTAACGGACGAAGGGTCCTGAGACGTGGACGAGCTGTCTTCCGCTGGCAGACCACCATCCTTGACCCTGCCCGGGCCCCGAAGGGACTCAATTGCCTTCGTAAGGGACATCATAGAATGCGATAAAGACACTGCCCATTCTGGGGGGTCCTGACCCCTGGGCTCTGCAACCATGGGGGGCTCCTGGGCTCGCTCCGACTCACAGGCTTCGCAAAATTTACCCGGCTGCGCCTTAGGCAGCCTGACCCCACAGGAAACGCAAACAGCGTATAGGAAAGAGTGAGCTTTCCCTTTGCCAGACATATTGCAGGGTAGGGTAGGAGGAGGAGGGTAACCCCTTCCTTGACAACCAGTGCGGCACTCGAAACGGGGTTGCACTCACCCACCGGTAACGTCCCACCTCTTCCACGGGGTGCTCTGGACGCAGCGAAAACCCTGAGACGTGGACGAGCTGCTTCACGTGCCGTTACTCGCCGGGGGCACTGCGGTGCACTCTGGAGAGAGGCGGCGGGGCTTCCGACCGCACTCCGGCGAGGAAATGCGAGGAGGGGGAGGGGGCGGGAGCCTCCGGTCACTGTGCGCGCCCGCCGCGCTCCCCGGGCCGCCGGAAGTCAGTGGGCGGGGCTTCCGGCCCCCACCGGAAGCGGCGGGCGGGCCTCGCGCGGAACTCGCGGCCCTCCCCATACAGCGGGGACCGCGGCCGCCGGCGGAGCTTCAGCCGTACTCCGGCGGGGACCTGGGAGGAGGGCGCGCGCTCCCCGGTCACTGCGCGCCCCCCGGGCTGCCGGAAGTCAGTGGAAGGGGCGGGCAGGCCTCGCGCGGCCTTGCGGATCTCCCCATACCGCGGGGACCGCGGCCGCCGGCGGGACTTCTGGCCGCACTCCGCATGTGGCACTACTCGCACCGGGTTCCACCGGGGAGAGAGTCGGGCCCCGTGAGAAAAAGTAACCCCGTCGGGCGGGGGAACAGACAGCCCCGCGGCGCATTCTGGGGGGTCCCGTTCCGGGGGGTGACCCTACAAAAAAAGGTGAGCCTGGCCGCCGGGGGGGCTCTCTTGGGGTGCTCTCAACCCCATCCCTGGGCGGGGAGGGGGAGGCTACTGGGGGTGGATGCTTCGATCCCCTGGCTCACCTGCGCCTCCAACTGCACCCCTGGTGTCACTACCTAGGGGTGGAAGGGGCCAACCTGAAATCCCGCGTTGCAGGAGAGGAACAAAACGTGGAGTCCGTTGGGGATCGCCCATCGCTCACACGTGCTCGCCCGTTGTAGTTCATGGGGAAATCGAATCCTCTCATCAGGATGCGTTGCCCCTCTTTACAAAATAAAAAAGAAAAATGGTTGTCTGGGGAAAAGTCCCAGATGTGTCCCTCGGTGCGGGAGAGAAAACACGTGGAGGACTACTCACACGTGGTCGCCCGTTGATGATTTGGGGAGATCGGACCCTCTCTATAGGATCCGTCACCCCTGTCTTATCTTCAAAGAAAGGAAAAAAAAAAAAAAAAAACCTAGTCTGGAGCTCCAGACTGCGTGTGCCTCCATCAGACACTAAGCAAAAAACTGAGTTACGCCCGGTCTGGGGGCGAGGGTGTATGCGGCGGAGGAGGAGCTAACTCTTTTCTTGTATACTTAGTGTCAGCCTCCAGACGGCAGAAGCACACACCCACAGTCTCTGTGTCCCCCAATGAGACGAAGGAGAAAAAAAGAAATGTCTGGATAGTGGCAGTACAAAAGATGCTACAGAAATATAGGATAAAAAGCACAAACTTTGAAACATTGAAAAATCACTCTGGAAATGACCTAAAAGATGCTAAATATCATTGATTGTAAGCTTGCGAGCACAGGGCCCTCACTCCTTCTGGTATGTGTTTTCTGTGTTATGCTGTAATGTCTATTGTCTGTACAAGTCCCCTCTAAACTGTAAAGTGCTGCGGAATATGTTGGCGCTATAGAAATAAAATTATTATTATAGAGGCTCCTCCAATTTACAAAAAGCCAGAGAAAATGAGTCTCCTGAAGCGCCTTCTGCTTGCAACAGTCATTTTTGGCCTATAAAAAAAACAAAAAGAGTAAACATACCCTAAGGCTATGTGCACACATTCGGAATTGCCCTTGAAATTTCCGCAAAAATTCCGCAACTCCCTGCTGCGGGAAATATGCATGTGGAATTGGCATGTGTATTCCCGCTAAACACTAGCGTTTTGCAAGCGTAATTAGCTTACAGAATGCTAGCGGTTTCCAAGCGATCTGTAGCATCGCTTGGAGAACTAATTGACAGGTTGGTCACACTCGTCAAACATAGTGTTTGACGAGTGTGACCAACTTTTTACTATTGAGGCTGCCTATGCGGCATCAATAGTAAAAGAGAGAATGTAAAAATAAAATAAAAAATCGTGATATTCTCACCTTCCGGCGGCCCCCACAGTCTTCCCGATGGGTGTGGGGGCTGCCAGAAGGTGAGTATATCACTATTTTTTATTTTAATTCTTTTTTTTAACAGGGGTATAGTACCCAGGGCCTGACCGTGGGTACCATCTGCACATGATCCGCTCACTTTGTGCATGGTGTGCACAGCCACATGCGGAAAGTAAGCGGAACAATGCATTCCTATGTGTGCCGCATCCCCGCGATTCCGCACAAAGAATGAGCCTGCTGTGTATTTTTCCACAATGCGATTCCGCCGCGGAAAAATACGCAGCATTAGCACAGCATTGCGGAATCCCATTGAATTCAAGTGTAAGCGTTTTCGCAGCAAAAATGTCCACAATCCGCAACGTGTGCACATAGCCTAAAGGTTCAGACAGTATACCTTGCTCATTATTTACAAATGGATGAGAATACAGATGACACGAGTGAAAATGGATTGTTTTATATGGCTGTAAAAAGACATGGATGTGTGAATGTAGCCTAAAAAACTTGTATCTCTCACTCCATAAGGGAAAATTACTCACAGACCAAATCTATTCCCTGTACCGCCTAACATTGCACAGCAAAAACACATTACAATCCTCAAAAGATGCGGATTCTGTGCAGATAATTTTTGCAGGCTAATCTGCAACGTGTGCACATACCCTTAGAAGTTTGCTGCAGCAAAATCTGTTTGTGTATAGGGATGTCGCCCCCTATGGACTGTAGGTAAGAGCACAGCATAACCACCATATAGGAACTATATGGCAGTGTGAGAAATCTAAATATCTTTTCAGATTGATCCTGTGGCATTATGATACAGAAAGGTTGAGGGATTCTTCTTACCAATTTTTATACCTGCTATAACAACCCCCCCAAGACCCCTGGTTTAGTGCAATCTACCTTTTCTAGATCTAGTAATATTCCTCAGAGAGAGCATTACAGAAAATTATAGTCCAGGCAATTAATGGCATTGAGGCCATGTGCACACGATGCAGGTATCCACCGGATCCGCAGCGGATTTTTCCGCGCAGAAACGTTGCATATCCGCATTGTGATGTATAGTAGCATGTTAGTCAATTGAAAAAAAAAAAAAAAGCTGTGCAGACGTTGCGGATTTTTCTGTGCGGTTTTCTTGTGGTTCAAAATATGCAGCATGTCACTTCTTTTGTGCGGTTTTCCACCTGCTCCATTCTCCAAATCCGCGGGGCAAAACCGCAAGAAAACAGGAAGAAATCCACAGGAAAAATGCAGGTCATTTGACCTGCAGATTTCTTCAATTCTGGGCGAAAAATCCACAGGGCTAAAAAGTGCATCTGCACTCAGCCTAACATCAACGATGAATGCTACATAGTGTCTAATTGTTTAAAAGGGTTATACGCCTTGTAAAAACAGTTCACATTAAAATATAAATTGATATGGTGCACCTTTTGTTAAAAAGCTGAACTGCTTCCATCGCTGCTAGTCCTGATTTGTTTCCCAGAAGTTCTGTAGTCCTTTGTTACCTAAAATTGGCGGACACTGCTCTCCCACTTTTGTGTGTGTAGACCTCATGAGATCAGAGGACTAAAGGGTTGTGAATGACCAAACTGGGGCCTGAGGCTAAAGTTAGAAGACCCCTTCAAAGTATACAATCCTGTTTAAGTTGCTACCTTTGTGGTGTGCTTGAAACAATATACAAGAAGTTCCACAATGTCCAGAAAAGTATAGTTTCAACCCTGCTCTCCAGACAAGACAGATTGACGAGGAGGTTTTTACCCTCCTGCCACTGAGCTGTGCTGTAAACCGTTATGAACCTGATGCCTGTTCATACGTTGGAGCTGTTGGGGGTTTTGACTATACTGAGTAGAGATGAGCGAATTTGTTCGGAATCGGATTCGAATATTGTTTTTGCAATTTTGGTCGA
Source organism: Dendrobates tinctorius (assembly GCF_039654945.1). Lineage (NCBI taxonomy): Eukaryota > Metazoa > Chordata > Amphibia > Anura > Dendrobatidae > Dendrobates > Dendrobates tinctorius. The sequence goes on from NW_027361891.1 coordinate 715,999, forward strand.
ACACAGCCAAACGTCATTAGAGTCAATGGGAGTAGAAATTACCGAATATGTTCAGAACCGATCATAAGATGTTCGGCATAAATATTGTTCGATTATGGCCCGAATATATCAAAATCAGACTCTGGGACAAAATCCGAACAAATATGCTCATCTCTACTTTTCACTACTTTGAATTTTAAAATGTTCTATACAGTAACAATGCATTTTCTATTATTGCCAGCAGAGAAAAAATGGCTAAAAGTTTAAGAAGCAAATGGAAGAGGAAGATGCGGGCTGAAAAGAGAAAGAAAAATGCCCCAAAAGAACTTGCTCGCTTAAAAAATGTGTTAGCAAAAGCAAATGTAGACGTGCTGATGGAGGATGTGAAAGACATAACAACTGTAGTGACAGCTGAGAAAGTGAAGGTGAAAGCTGCTGTGGAAGCTGCAGAAGGTGAGGGTTCTCCTTTACACTTCTTCCTTTTTGCTACAGGAATTAGAACATTGAATAAAATGTGACTGTTATAACCAAGCAAACCATGACTAGAACATGTATCGAAAAGACAGTTGTCTAACTGAGGCCTACAGTAATCATTTCATTCTTTTGTTAAATGATTGTTTAGATCTCATTGATGATGTATGATTAGGCTAGGACATCAGATCGTTTGGAGTCCTACACCCTAATAATCGTCTGTTAGCTTAAAATCCCGGACTTCCCCTTTAAGACACTCTTCATATGGAACATGCTTTCATGATCTCAAGAGTATGACCTAGAATAAAAGCATAAGGTTATGTGCCCACGATCAGTAAACGCTGCAGGTTGGACGCTACGTACTTGTGCGGGGTTCAGCTCTTACAGCATGGTGGATGGGATTTCAAGAAATCCCATGCCCACTATGTGTGCACCGATGCCCACTGCTTCCCTGCGGAGATGGACATGCGGTGCGTCTTTCCAGACCACAGAATGTCTATCTTGTGCCAGTTCCGGATTGTGGGCACATACCCTATCACGTAGGCACACTGAAAGTAAATAAATAGTAACACATGTAAAAAACAAAACATGGGATACTTAGTTAACTTTTTTTAATGAAAAAGGTGTAAAAACAATCACATCTCTCTTTTGATCAAAAAAGTACCATGTTTGTTTTTTACATGCTTTGCTATTTACTTACTGCAGTGTGCCTACGCGCTATGCTGTTATTCTAAATTATTCTTCTGACATCATGGAAGCATTTTCCATATACATAGAGCCTTAAAGGGGAAGTCCAGGATTTTCCGCTATCAACTGATTATTACAGTAAGTTGTTGGACTCCAAGCAATCTGATTTCCTAGCCTAATCGTAGATCATTAATGAGTCCTGGACAAATATTTAACAAGAGACTGACATTTTATTACTTTAGGCCTCAATGTGCAAATTTTGGAGATCTTCATAGAATCATAGAATCATAGAATCGTAGAGTTGGAAGGGACCTCCTGGGCCATCTGGTCCAACCCCCTGCTCAAAGCAGGATTCGCTAAATCATCCCAGTCAGATGTCTGTCCAGCCTCTGTTTGAAGACTTCCATTGAAGGAGAACTCACCACTTCTCGTGGCAGCCTGTTCCACTCATTGATCACTCTAACTGTCAAAAAGTTTTTTCTAATATCTAATCTGTGTCTCCTCCCATTCAGTTTCATCCCATTGCTTCTAGTCTTTCCTTGTGCAAATGAGAATAAAGTTGATCCTTCTACAATGTGACAGCCCTTTAGATATTTGTAGACAGCAATTAAGTCTCCTCTCAGTCTTCTCTTTTGCAAACTAAACATTCCCAAATCCTGCAACCTTTCCTCATAAGACAGGGTTTGCAGACCGGTCACCATTCTGGTCGCTCTTTTCTGAACTTGCTCCAGTTTGTTGATGTCTTTTTTAAAATACACTGTTATACAAGCTGTACACTAACTTCTTTACATTGTATCAAAGTGTCATATCTCCAGTGTTCTCATGAAAAAATATTTACAAAAATGTCCTATGATATGCTGTAGATAGAAGCTTTGTAACTTATAAAATCAGTGATGAAACTGAGGGTAAAATCTGACACTTTCCAAACACTAATAAAACTGATTATTGCGTATGTGAAAAATAACTGACGTCTGAATGAGGCCTTCGTGATCATCACACCAATCATCATGCACAATTGAGTTTTCCGGCAATAAAAAAAAGGTACTCTTCCCAAACTATTAATATAACTAAAGCGAACAGTTGGCTGATTACACAGAGATTGCAATCTATAAAGTGTGAATGAAACAAAGCACACTGCCACGCTCAAATATTAGTCTAAGGTAAAGATATTAAAACTAAACGCTGTAACTAGCTCCTGGGTAGAATATGAATCTCACAAACATCAGTGGGTGGTTGTGCAGATGTACAAAATAAGGTAGAACAAAATTGGACTAGTATCTGCACATACTATGATACTGTGTATAGGTAACATCCAGTGCTTTTACATTAAAGGTGCTCCAGTGGTTTATGGGTGTGGTTGATCGAGTGGCTAATGGGTATAGTAGTAGTGGGCAGAGCCACCTTGTCACACCTCAAATAATGCTGAATAAATGCATAACAATAATAATTTAAATATATAGATTTTAAAATATGCCTAAAGGTACTGTCACACTTAGCGATGTACCAGCGATCCCGACCAGCGATATGACGCAGGGGTCGGCGGTCGTTACCTGTCAGACGAGGCGATCCTGACGTCCTCCCGCCCGCGTCCACGCGTCGCTCGTCGTCACAGCAGGAAGCCCTAGCAGGAAGCTGACGACGAGAAACGGTCCAGGACGTTCTCGCGCGATCAGCAATAACCAGCGGGGGAGCGGTCGGAGGTAAGTATCAGACACAGCGATATCACTATAACGTCACAAAAACCAGTGACGTTATAGCGATATTGCTAGCGATATCGCTTAGTGTGACAGGCCCTTTAAGGCCCTTTTACATTTAGCGATGCACCAGCGATCTGACCAGCGATATGACCCGGTCAGGATCACTGGTGCATCGCTAAATAATCGCTAGTGAGCTTCCACACAGAAAGATTTCACAGCGATGCAGCAGCAACGCAGCGCACGATACTCACCTTTCACACACAGCGATCCTGACGTCCTCCCGCCCGCGTCCAGCGTCGCTCGTCTCACACAGCAGGAAGCCCAGCAGGAAGCAGACGACGAGAAATGGAGCCGCCCGATCAGCGATAACCAGCGGGGGAGCCGGTCGGAGGTAAGTATCACACATAGCGATATCGCTAGCAATATCGCTACAACGTCACAATATCAGTGACGTTTTAGCGATATTGCTAGCGACATCGCTATGTGTAAAACCCCATTTAGAGTTAACTGTGCAATGAACAAACACTAGCACCGCAATCAAGATTAGTTTAAAGTTAACCTGTCAGCAGGATTGTGCACAGTAATCTACAGACAGTGTCAGGTCGGCGCCGATATACTGATTAATATGATACCTGGGTTATGAAATCGTCTTGTGGTGGTTGTTTAATCTGTTTTTGTAGTTTTCAGTTAATGTGATTCAGGGCGACCTGTGGGGGGGAGTCTTTGTGTGGTGTTCTGCTTACATTTGCATCTGTATGGGCTCCTGACAGGTCACTGATCCCTTGATCTGGCCCCTATTTCTTTATCGCCTTATTGGGGGACACAGATGACCATGGGTGTATGCTGCTGCTGCTAGGAGGCTGACACTATGCAAAACAAGAAACTTAGCTCCTCCCCGGCAGTATACACCCACCGATAGGCACCAAGCACCTCAGTTTGTGCTTAGTGTCTGTAGGAGGCGGACCGGGATCTCCCCAGATCCGCATTTAATCCTTTTCTTTTCAGGTTTTAGTTGTGTTTTTTAATGATTTCCCCTTTCTTTTCCAGATACAGCATCAGGAAACGGGATGTGAGTTCATCCTGCTTTTCCTATTAATGCGGCTGAGCGAGCAATGTGGTATTGCCCACATCGCAACTCTCAGGCCCGCAGGCAGGACCTTTCCCTATCACCTTCGGGTGCTAGGGTCCATGGATAGGTGTCCGGTCCTTGCCGATTCCCCTCCTCATCCCTCTCCCAGGACAGGCTGAGAGGAAGACGGCGGTCGCCAGCGGTGACGTTTCCCCTGACACGGGGATTGGAGCCGTCTTCTGCACCATACGGCTGGTGCGGGTACTGAGGATCGCCTCTCCCAGCGGCCTGCGCTCTATCGTGGGCCCCTGTGGTCAGCCTCTTCAGGGACATCAGGTAAGCTTGTCTGAATGTTCCCTGCAGCCCTGCGCTCACAGACCAATCAAGGACCACATTCAGCAATCACGTACAACAGAGTACTTCTCCTCCTGTTTTGAATTCCCCGCTCTTTTGACTCAGCGCTCTGACAGGCGCGCGTCCCTCCTGTCGCGAGGGGGGGGGGGGTCCGGCGGGGGCGCTTCCTCTGTCAGCGCTCCCGATCCTCAGTATTCAGCCCACAGGGAGCCCGGGTGCGCCGTCGCTAGTGAAAGCTGAGGGAGCGCTTTCACTTTCAAGAGCGGTCCTCCCTCTCCCTGCGCGCGCTTTCTTCGCGCGCTTCTACAGCCTATCTCAGGGCTGCTTTCATTTCAGCCCTGTCAGTGTCTTTAACCGCCCCCCTCCCCACTGGGGTCTCAGCCAATCACGCGGTGCAGTGGCTTAGCTCCGCCCACCGCCAGCGTTCCTTCCTGGATTGCCGAGCTTCTTCCTCCTTCTCTCTGGACCTTGCCTGGGGGACACCGCTAGTTTCTTCTGAACCTCGGTAGGCTGGACGCTGACTATCCCTGACGCCTAACTTAGCTTCCCCCCCGCAGTTTTCCTCAGGTAGTGTTTTCTACCACTGAGACTTATGCCCAACCCTGCAAGAGCCTTCTGCTCCAGACCCACCGCTACTCACTACGCCTGCGCGCACTGTAAAAAGAAGTGGGCTTCGGGTCAGTCGTCTCCCCTCTGCCCGTCCTGCAGCCCTTCCACCATGTCTGCCCCTCAGGAGCACTCCGAACCCCGGGCGGAGACCACCCAACCCCCTGAGTGGGCCGTGGCGATGTCTCAGTCAGTTTCTGAGCTGACAAAGGTGTCTCAATCGCTGGTCCAGGTCTTAGAGCGGTTACCTCAGTTATCTGCAGTCACCTGTGCACCGACCACCTCGCATAGTGAGTCGACAGCACCGGACCGTGGCCCTCAGACGGACAGACCAGGTAGGGGCTCTAGGAAGCGGGTCCTGTCTGGCTCTTCTTCCGGTTCGCAGGGTCCCTCCGCTTCTCTCAGGCTACGCTCCTCATCTCCCTCATCGGCAGACGATCCTGGGTCAGACGAGGATTCACAATCTGGATCAGACTCAGAGGCGGACGACATAGCTAGAACTCGGGAGATGGTAGATAGTCTCATATCGGCTATATACCAAACACTCAAGATAAAGGAGGATAAGGCCCCCCCTCAGGAATGCTCTGTTTCCCTTAAGAAGGCGAGGCCTCCATCTCGAACCTTTCCTAATAAGGATTTCGACACTTCCTTAGCCAATCACTGGCAACATCCTGAGAAACGTTTCTCAGGCCGCAAGTACTTAGATGTACTTTATCCCTTCGATGCGGATCTAGTCACGAAATGAACCAAAGCTCCTGAGGTAGATCCACCAGTTTCTCGTATTTCCTCTAAGACGGTTCTTTCCCTTCCAGACGGAGCTTCTCTTAAGGACCCATCAGACAGGCAAATAGAGTCGTTGGCTAAGTCTATCTTTGAGGCATCCGGTGCATCCCTCTGCCCTATTTTCGCATCCGCTTGGGTGGCGAAAGCCATTTTGGCTTGGGCGAAAATTCTGCGCAGGGGCATTTCAGCGGCAGCTCCTCAGGACAAGCTGGCAGATTTAGCAGACCAAATTAATCACGCAGGCAAGTACCTTCTGGCCGCCTCCTTGGACGCGGCAGGGTGCGTAGCTAGAGCTAACAGCAACATTGTGGCCATGCGCCGCATTTTTTGGTTGAAGTCTTGGAATGCGGATACCACCTCAAAGAAGCCGCTCACCAACCTGGCATTTCACGGCACTAGGCTCTTTGGCGCCAAGCTGGATCAGATAATCTCGGATGCCACTGGTGGAAAGAGCACTTCCCTTCCCCTGTCCAAGTCCCGTCCTAAGAGGTTCTTTAACAAGAAGGCTTTTCGGCCTTTTAGGTCCTTTCGCCCCTTCTCTCCCACAGACGGTTCATCCCAGCAGGACCGGAACACTGCTTCCAATGATCGGAGAAAGCCATCGTATAAGCCGGCCCCTCGCTGGAGGTCCAGGGGTCAGCCTTCCAGGTCCTCAGGCTCTCGATCCAGAAGGTTTTCATCTAAGTGACGGGTCACCCCCACCTGGAAAGCTTTCCAGGGTGGGAGGCAGACTTTCCTTTTTCAAGGACGCGTGGCTATCCGTTGTCGATGACGCTTGGGTCAGGGAAATCATCACATCCGGATACAAAATCGAGTTTTCTTCCCTCCCAAACAGTCGTTTCTGTCTGTCTCGAACCCCAAAACAGCGATCACAGGTTCCAGGGTTCCTTCAGGCCGTCTCCTCTCTCCTTTCCGCCGGGGTCATCGTTCCCGTTCCTACAAACGAACGGTTTTTAGGGTTCTACTCGAATCTCTTTGTAGTCCCGAAAAAGGACGGCTCTCTTCGCCCAATTTTGGACCTCAAGCTGCTCAATCGCCACGTGAAGATCCGCCACTTCAAGATGGAGTCTCTGCGTTCGGTAATAGCCTCGATGGAGCCCGGAGAGTTTCTCTGCTCGGTGGACATACAGGATGCCTACCTCCACATCCTCATTTCTCGGCGGCATCAGAGATACCTCCGCTTTGCGAAGAACAATCATTATCAGTTTGAGGCCCTTCCCTTCGTCCTAGCCTCCGCCCCTCGTGTCTTCACGAAGGTGAAGGCAACAGTCATGGGCATCCTTCGATCCAGAGGGATTCTTATCATCTCTTACCTGGACGATCTCCTGATCAAGGGCTTGTCCCGCCAAGACTGTCTTCACAGTCTTCACATAACCTTGGATGCCCTCAGACGCCTGGGATGGATAGTCAACAAGGACAAGTCCACTCTGTGCCCTACCCAGCGTCTGACCTTTTTGGGCATGGAGTTCGATACGAATCTAGCCCGAGTGTTCCTACCGAGGGACAAGTTTTCAACCCTTCGCAAGGGGATCCAGTCCCTTCGGCGCTCGAGGATCATGTCCCTTCGGTCCTGCATGAGAGTCCTGGGGAAGATGATAGCCTCTATGGAAGCAGTGCCATTTGCACAATTCCACTCTCGCCCTTTCCAACTGTTCCTCCTGTCAGTCTGGGACAAGACCTCGTTTTCTCTGGATCGCCCCATTCTTCTTCCGCTCATAGTCAAACAATCGCTGACTTGGACGTTGTCGGCGTCAGTTCTCCGCGGAAGATCCTTTCTCCCGCCTCGGTGGCAGGTCATCACCACCGATGCCAGTCTCCTAGGATGGGGGGCGGTCTACTATCAGAGAACGGCCCAAGGGCGATGGAACCCCCAGGAGACTCTTCTGCCCATCAACCTTCTGGAGATCAGGGCAATCTTCCTCGCTCTCCTTCGTTGGCAGCATCTTCTCGTAGGCAAACCGGTCCGCATTCAGTCGGACAATGCCACGGCCGTGGCATACATAAACCACCAGGGCGGTACTCGCAGCAGGCAGGTGATGTCAGAAGTGGCAAGGATTCTCCGCTGGGCAGAGCGTCATGTGCCGGCAATTTCCACAGTCTCCAGTCAGATATGCCAGCGCTGGGGCACCCCGGACGTCGATCTCATGGCCTCTCGGATGAACAACAAGGTTCCTCACTTTGTAGCCAGGTCCAGGGATCCATTTGCTGTCGGTTACGACGCCCTAGTAATTCCGTGGTCCCAGTTCCACCTACCTTACCTGTTTCCTCCGCTTGCCCTGATCCCAAGAGTGGTCAAAAAGATAAAGTCAGAGGGCATCCCAGTCATCTTGGTGGCTCCAGACTGGCCGAGACGCCCTTGGTACGCGGAGCTTGTGAACATGCTCACGGACGTCCCCTGGAGGCTTCCAGACCGTCCAGATCTTCTCTCGCAAGGCCCCCTTTACCACCAGAGTTCTCAGTCTCTTGAGTTTAACGGCATGGCCGTTGAGGCCGCGATTCTGAAGGAATCAGGGTTTTCCAACCGGGTCATTCAGACCTTGATTAAGGCTCGGAAGCCGGCTTCCTCCCGCATTTACCATAGGTACTGGAAGGCCTTTTTTCGTTGGTGTGACGAAAACGATGTTTTTCCACTATCATTCTCAATTCCTCCCATTCTTGGTTTCCTCCAATCCGGCTTCGATGCGGGCCTATCCCTTAGTACTCTCAAAGGCCAGGTATCTGCCCTAGCAATCCTCTTCCAGACGGATCTAGCTTCCTTACCGCAAGTGAAGACTTTTCTCCAAGGAGTCGCTCATGTGGCTCCTCCTCATCGTTCTCCGATAGATCCATGGGATCTCAATCTTGTTCTTGGCGCTCTCCAGAAGGTGCCGTTCGAGCCGATTCAGGATATCCCTCTGGCTTTTCTTTCATGGAAGGTGGCTTTTCTAATCGCCATTACATCCATCAGGAGAGTTTCTGAGCTGGCGGCCTTATCCTGTCGTTCTCCTTACCTTATCCTCCACCAAGATAAGGTTGTTCTCAGGCCAGTTCCTTCTTTCCTTCTGAAAGTGGTATCACCCTTTCACATTAACGAAGATATCGTCCTTCCATCGTTTTGTCCTGCGCCTGCTCATCCTCTAGAAAAGTCGCTCCACAACCTGGATGTAGTGAGAGCCTTGCGTGTTTACCTTGCCAGGACCGCTTCCTTTCGCCAATCTGATTCCTTGCTTGTCATTTCTGAGGGTCGCCGGAAAGGTCTTCCGGCTTCCAAATCCACAATTGCTCGTTGGATTCGGTCTACCATCCTGGAAGCCTACCGTCTTCAGCAGAAACGGCCCCCTCCGGGGGTGAAAGCCCACTCCACCTGGGCTGTAGGGGCTTCTTGGGCTGTGCGGCACCAGGCTTCGGCCTTACAACTCTGCAGGGCTGCGACCTGGTTGTCTTTGCACACCTTTGCGAGGTTCTACAGGGTTCATACCCAGGCCTCCTCTGATGCAGCTCTTGGTAGGAAGCTTCTGCAGGGGGCGGTGGCGCATCGACCGACCTAAGCCCTTCCTTATTTCGTTCCTTTATTGCTGTTCCCACCCTCGGGACTGCTTTGGAACGTCCCATGGTCATCTGTGTCCCCCAATAAGGCGATAAAGAAAGAGGGATTTTGGGTTCTTACCGTAAAATCTCTTTCTTGGAGCCTTCATTGGGGGACACAGCACCCTCCCTGTTTAAGTAGTACCGTGTTGGGTCTGAGAGTCCCTTGTTGAGTTGGTACATATGTTTATGGTTTTTGGTTGCTTCTCCTACTGCTTTTTTCACCAACTGAGGTGCTTGGTGCCTGTCGGTGGGTGTATACTGCCAGGGAGGAGCTAAGTTTCTTGTTTTGCATAGTGTCAGCCTCCTAGCAGCAGCAGCATACACCCATGGTCATCTGTGTCCCCCAATGAAGGCTCCAAGAAAGAGATTTTGCGGTAAGAACCCAAAATCCCTCTTTTACTGCATGTAATAGTGTTCTCTTGAAAACATTTTTTACATCCAGCACAATGGCGGCGTCACCTGCTCAGTAACATCAGTCTGTTACCGATGGATGTTACTGCACAAGCACTGGCACCATTTTACTGCAGCCACATTTTTTCTTACTCTAGCAAAACGGCAGTCATTGGCAGTAGCATCTATTGGCAGGCGCGCTATACTGTCCCTGCCGTCATAAACTATAAATTAAATGCCCAGTGCACTAATTATCTTTATAACCCTTGTAATTCAGTGTGACAGCTGCTCCTCACTGCTCACCCCTCCTATCTGAGACATTACGTCCACACTAGTGTGCAGGTCCCCACTATGCGTAACGGTCAGGCTCCCTGTTCTCAGCAGAGAAACGGCAATTATCAAGAGCCTGGCTGATAGTAACAGCATGGAGCTGCACACTGCTGTAAAACCCCCTTCACACATAGTGAGATTGCTAGCGATATCGCTAAAGCGTCACCGATTTTGTGACGCAACAGTGATATCGCTAGCGATCTCGCTACATGTGACACGTACCTGCGACCTGGCTCCCCGCTGGATATTGCTGATCGCGCAAGATCGTCCTGGTCCATTTCTCATCGTCTGCTTCCTGCTGGCGCCGACGATCGACGCATGGACGCGGGCGGAAGACGTCATCAGAGCTGAGGTGTGACAGGTAAGTAACGACCGCCGACCGCTGCTGCATCGCTGGTGAGATCTGCCTGTGTGACAGCTCACTAGCGACCATTTAGCGATGCACCAGCGATCCTGAACAGGTTGTATCGTTGTCGGGATCGCTGATGCATCGCTAAATGTAACGGGGCCTTAATGTCCCAGATGGGACTAAATTACAACTGTTAGAAAGATAAGATTTCCAGTGCAGTTCTATTATCTTTATAGTTTGAGGGACAGTACAAACATTTATTTTTTTTTTGTCTGCCAAGAGTATCCCTTTTACGTTCTATTGGGCGCTAGTGTACCTTATTCATTTTTAATCTACAAAGTGTATTTACACTTTCAGCAACAGGTAACAATTAAAACCTAAATATAAAAAATGTACAAACCCTTCAAATGGAATAGTTAAACTTTTGCTATGATTAGAAAAATGTCCCTCATATGTCCATGTTTTAGTAGTGTTAGCCTAGTAGTCCTTTTATCTTTTCTTCTTCTGGCACCCTGCTCATTGCTGCCTGCCCCCTCCAGTATGTCTTGACCAGCTTTGCTTTCTTAGGGCAGTTTCACACGTCCAGATAATTCCGGTACCGGAGCTGTCCGTGTGCATACGGAGGCCATCCGTGTGCTGTCCGTATGCTGTCCGTGTTTTTGAAAAATTATTTTTAATATTAACCCTTTGACTTTTAAAAACACACACATGGACAGCATCCGTGTGCGGTACGTGTTTACACGGACCCATTGACTTGTATGGGTCCGTGTGATCCGTGCTGTTGCACAAAAACGAACATGTCAGCGTGTTTTGCACACGGACACACGGTCCGTGAAAACACGCTGACATCTGCATAGACACATTCATGAGAATGTGTCTACGTTTGTCAGTGTCTCCGGTACATGAGAAAACTGTCACTACACGTACCGGAGACACTGACGTGTGAAACTGCCCTTACAGCGGTTTCCATTTCTTTGTCCCTTCAGGCACCAGAGTTATCAGCTAAATAACAGCGGTCTGCATCCCTATGTTATTTAATGCTGTAAGCTACAAAGTTGGGGAAAACCACTATCTAAAGTTTTCCTTTCTTTCTCACGTTTCCTGCTCACAGCATTTTATAAACAGTTTATTTCAAGTTGCTGCTTGGTTACATATGGAAGATATCTTCCTTTACCTGTCAGATGTGTAAGGGTAAGTTCACACTGGGTGTTTTTGATCCATTTTTTTTCTGTAGGTTTTCCAAGAAACCTGATTTCTTGGCAGGAAAGAAGTTGCTGCAAAAACGCTAGTTTTGGTGCGTTTTTTTTTTTCATGCGTTTTTGGGGCTAACTTGTGTCTCTATGTGCATGCTAATAAAGTTGTGTCCCCAGAGAAAAAAAATTACTTTCTGTAGAACCATACCTCTAGATCCTTTGAAAAGCTGGCAATTCATCTGTCGCATACAGTAAAATCACAGCAGGAGCCGACAGTATAGAATAGATGGATTAAATACAGTATATACATGTAGAATAGATACATATGTCTTTGACATATATAATTAGTGCAGTGCTCTTTGCAGCTTACTGTACATGTATTTAACCCCTTTCCAACATCAGGCTTAATAGTACGCTGATGTTGCACTCCCCATGTTTGGTGCGGCCTCCGGCACTGAGCCCGTACCTTTCCGGGCACGTCAGCTGATATATACAGCTGACATGTGCCCACAACAGCCGAGGGTGGAATTGTTATCCACACTCGCCTGTTAACAAGTTAAATGCCGCTGTCAATCTCTGACAGCGGCATTTAACTTGCGCTTACTGGGAGTGTATCACTAAACCTGCCCATAAGTGACCCCGTTACATAATCGCAGGTTACCGATGGGTCGACATGACTACCAGAGGTCTGCAGCAGACCTCTTTGGTTGTCATTGCCGGTGGTCAGCTCTCAGAGGAAGTGAGCATTTTTGCTACACACCGGCCTGATCATCATAGACTATTGAAGCATGCAAAAAGTTTTTAAAAATATTTCAAAAAATAAGTTTATATCCCCCCCCTCCCTTTCGCCCCTTTCAGAATAACACAAATATTCACATATTTGTTATCACCGCGTTCAGGATCGCCCGATCTATGAATATAGAAAATAATATTAACCCGATCATTAAACAATGTAATGAGAAAAAAGTCAGAGCACCAGAATTGTTTTTTTTGGTCGCCGCAACATTGCATTAAAATGCAATAACTGGCGATCAAAAGATCGTATCTCCACCAAAATGGTATCATTAAAAACGTCAACTCGGCATGCAAAAATAAGCCTTCATCCAACCCCAGATCACAAAAAATGGAGATGCGATAGGTATCAGAAAATGGCGCAATTTTGTTTATTTTTATACTTTCTTTTTTAACAAACTTTGAAATTTTTTTTTCACTACTTACGGTAAATAAAAAAGAACCTAGACATGTTTGGTGTCTTTGGACATAAAGAAAATGGAGTACAAGTCCAAAATACTTAAAAAGGTACACGTTTATTAAATAGTTCATCACATTATTCACAGACAGAGAATAAAGGTAAATAGAAAATCAACAGGTATTACATGTTCAGCGAGGGTAAAACAAGGTAGAACAAACCAATGTGTTAAACCAGAAATACCACACACATCACAGAAATAAGGTGCTTAGTGCTTTGTAATCGATGGGATAAAAAGCGAGGACAGGTTGGCAAGTGTGGCTAAAATAGAAGTTCTATAAGCCTAGAGACAATTGCCTCTCAAATATACGACTCCAATATCCATCTCACGTATGTTTATCATCAGAGAAATGTATTTTCTTGATATTATACTTAAGGTACAGGAGAATGGCCTTATATATACGTATATGTACTGTAAAAAAAACCCTCAGTTAATGCATTATTGCACTCTTCATCCTCACATCCGCTTTCCATGATAGGAGCCATCCCCACTGGTTCGTTCCTTCGAGCGAGAAGGATCTGTACCTCTGACTTTTTGTTTGAAGAGCAGGCTGTGGACCTTGGGGAGCGGTTTAGAGAACTTGGCTATAGTAGGAGATCTATTAGGAAAGGGTATGTAAGGACGAAATATACCCCAAGAAATGATCACCTGTCTTGCTGAAGCTGACAGTTGAGTTTTGCCTGGCTCTGGCTCGTTATCAGAAGTACGGGGGAACCCATGCATGTTTTTTTTTTTTTTTTCTAGTTATTTATTTACAGCGCAGGAGCTGGCTGATGAATACTCCCATCAGCTGCTCCTGCTCTCGCTATTAGTAGCAGCAGGCACCGGCTGATGAGAGCAGTAGTCCCATTAGCTGACACCAGTGACTGGAGGTAAGCTTTATACTTTTGATTTTGCTGCGGGCTCGCACTGTCTTTTGACAGTGTGAAAATCGCGGCTGTCTTGACCGGCAGGAATGGTGTTTGCCGCGCTGTCATGCACATCACAGCGTGGCAAACACTGTATGTTCGGGTTCCCCATTCAAGTGAATTGGGTTTGGGTCCCCGTCTCAAAATTTCTGCTGGATGACAGTCTGTATGGTCGCATCATGCAGCCTGCCATCTAGATGTAGCAGAGCTGACTATGAGGTAACATCCTGCTGTCCTTGATTTTTCTGCAGCAAATGCGTTGAAAAAAAGTCAACCTGCGTATTTGCAGCGTTTTTTCACCAGCCATTCAAGTCAATGGGTGAAAACCACTGCAAAAACGCTGAAAGAAGTGACCTGCTCTGTCATCAACGCACATCAAAGTACGAAATCCTGATGACAAAAAAAGTGTGTGCATGAGATGTCTGAAATTGCATAGGCTTTACTGGTACTGTAAAAAGCAGCTGAAAATTAGCATAAAAACGCCCAGTGTGAACATAGATTAGGTTGTCATACAACTTAATGTAGTCAGAGAAGAAAGAGGATCCACTACAACTCGCCCACAAAACAGCAGGTAAACATTGCGTCTTCTCTGGGCAGGCGGTTTTTACTTCTTGTGACTGTATCAGAGGATGTGAATTATTGTGGATTTGTGTTCTGGTCATGTACCTGCATGTCATGATGAGGTTTATCTACTGTTTTATTTGTGTGTGCTGTAGATTTTTTTCTTAATGATGGACTATATATCCAGGTCACCGTACTGGCAATATTTTTGGACCCCTTGAGACTTTGTCCAGACTCCACTCCAGCTCCGTCTTCACCCCTCGAACCTTCCACAGTCCCACCACTGACTCCTGGGAAAAACTGTCATGGTTTGAACATTGTTCTTGCCCTGCACTCAAAGGGTTAAGTGTTAGTGGCCTCTTTCTGGATCTGGGAGGGGTATTTATACTCTTTACCAGGGTTCTCTGTCAGCTATACTGTTGTTCTGGTGTGTCTGACCCCTGGTGTGCGTGTATTCTGCGTTGCTTGTTTGCTTCCCGTGTATGACCCGGTCCGTTCCCTCACTCTGTACTCCGTCTCTCGTTTTAGTACTATTGTCTTTTCTGGTTCTGACCTCCTGGCTTGGCTATCATTACTTCGTTTCAGTTTGTCCCTATTGTACCATCTAATGCCCGTTCTGGTTTTCTGATCTATTGCTACATCCTGACTATCCATTCTGTCTAACCCTTTGGTACTGTATTGCTATCTCGTGCTTTGACCCGGCTTGATCTGGTTTCTGTCTCTGTCTATGCCCCTTGGTAACATTGTCCAGTAGATACCTTTCTAGGAGTTTCCCTGCAGCTCCTGGCTCTGTGGCGCTGAGGCCACGCCCCCAGCAGTCATGTGCTTCAGGTCCTGTGAGCTTGGAGCATGCAAAGTCACCGAGACCCCGCTCCGCAGGTATCTTTGTGCACAGTCTTTGTACTCAGGACACGCGCAGTGGCTCAGTGACCAAGTGCAGTGCGGTGTTCCTGACATTATAGCTGACCATTTCATTTTTTTTTACTCTGAAGAAAAAAAAAGTGTTAGGCCTGTTTCACACTTCAGTTTTTTGTGTCAGTCAAAATCCGCCAAAATGGCGGAAAGCGGATCCGTTGGTAAACTGATGTGAACGGATGCCACCGGACCGTTTTTTTTTATTTTTTTTTTTGACGGATCCGATTAATGAAGAATTTTAAAGGAACCGTAGCCCGGGGAGGAGAGAGAGAGAGAGAATTTTTTTCTGTCCTCCAGAAATGATTTCAGGGTTAAATTTCCTCCTGACTTCATTCCTCCGGGCATGCGCACTATAAAAATGCGGATCCTGCAGCAAAAAAAACGTTGCATGGTCCGTCCAGGCATCTCGGCGGACGCAAAAAAATTGACGGATCTGCAAAAAAACGGATCCAATGGATGGTCAAGATCTGCCGGTAATGCAAATCAATGGGGAAAAAAACGTATCTGCCAAAAAAAATGGCGAATCCATTTTTTTGCAAAAACGGCAGATTTTGACTGATGGTGAAACAGGCCTTATCCTCATGGATCCCATACAAGCTTTGGCTGAAAAGGTCAAGCACCTGACCCAAATGTTCCATAAACTTAATGTGGAACAGCGCACGATGGCCCATACCCAGCAACAGTTGGTGGATACTGTGCAGTGGGCTGTCGCTGCAGGGGCTCCTAGTGCTGGGGATAGAGATGTGTCATTGGCATCCCCTGAATCTCCAGTCAAATTGCCAGACCCTTTCTCAGGGGATAAAAGGGAGTTCAGGTCGTTCAGAGAAGGATGCAAGCTTTTTTTTTTTTCTCTGAGGCCCCGCTCCTCCGGGGATGAGTTCCAGAGGGTGGGGGTCGTCATTTCCTTACTTCGGGGTGCTCCACAGGCATGGGCTTTCTCTCTCCCTTCCTCTGCTCCTGAACGTATGTCTGTGAATTTGTTCTTTTGAGGCTCTGGGGCACATTTATGATGAGTCTGATAGAGTGCGTCTGGCAGAGGATATGTTGATGATTGTGACACAGGGGAAGCACTCTGCTGAATGGTTCTGCTCTGAGTTCAGACGCTGGGCAGCGGAGGTCTCCTGGGATGATGATGCCCTCCGGGGTTTGTTCTGTAGAGGCCTGTCCGAACGTTTGAAAGATGCCCTTGCCCTTCATCCTCCACCGGATTCTTTGGAGGATGCTATGATCCAGGCTGTTCGCATGGACCGTAGGCTGCCTGCAAGAGGGGTCATGCTGCAGGAGACCCCTTTATTCTCCAATCTGAGAGACTCTGCATCTAGTCCTGAGCCCATGGAGGTTGGTGCCACGTCATTGGAGAAAAAAGAGAGGAGACGCCGTAGAAACAACCAATTGTGCTTTTACTGTGGATCCGCTGGACATTGGAGAAGGAACTGTCCTCCATGCCCTTCTTCAGTGAAGCCGTCAGGAAAACGACTGAGTCTGGGTAAGAATCGAGGAGGTTGCCCAGACTCCCAGGTACCCTTTTCCTCACTTACTAAAATTCTGCTTCCGGTGGAACTAGAACTTACAGGCGGTCCGGTTGGGACTACCGCCTTTGTTGACTGTGGTTCTTCTATTAATCTGATCGATGCCAAAGTTGTGACTTTTCATAAGATAGGAACAGTCAGGTTAAAAGATCCTGTTAAAATTGTGGCAATCGATTCTTCTCCTATCACCCAGGAGGGAATTTGTTTCATGACTGATACCTTTTCGCTGAAAATGGGTTCCACTCACGTGGAAAAATTAAGGTGTTTTGTTCTAAATAATCTGCCGGCTGGACTGGTACTGGGTATGCCTTGGCTTCAACGTCACAATCCTACTATTGACTGGGTCACGGGGGAGATCATTCAGTGGGTTTGTATGGCTAACGGTCTATGTTGTAACTTGACAACTCTTGTCACCCCAGTAAAATCTGTGTCAGTGTCGTATGTCAATCTGGAAGGTATTCCGGAGTACCTGAAAGATTTTAAAGACGTATTTTCTGAAAGTGAGGCTGAGGCGCTACCACCACATAGACCCTTTGATTGTGCCATTAATCTAGTCCCTGGAGCCAAGTTACCCAAGGCTCGCCTGTTCAATTTGTCCGGGCCCGAACGTCTAGCCATGAAGGAGTACATTACCGAGAGTCTCCGCAAAGGGCATATTAGGCCTTCTCTTTCACCTGTGGCGGCGGGCTTCTTTTTTGTTGAGAAAAAAGATGGTGGTTTGCGGCCGTGCCTCAACTTTCGGGAATTAAACAAAATTACTGTGAAAAATACATACCCTCTCCCCCTAATTCCTGATCTATGTAATCAACTCACCGGGGCCAAGTGGTTCTCTAAACTGGATTTATGTGGGGCATACAACCTTATAAGAGTCCGGGAAGGGGACGAATGGAAAACAGCATTCCTGACAACTGAAGGGCTGTTCGAAAACTTGGTTATGCCCTTTGGTCTCACCAACGCTCCTTCTGTTTTTCAGAATTTTATTAATGTAATTTTCTCTGATTTAATTGGTTGTTTTGTGGTCATCTATTTGGATGACATTCTGGTGTACTCGGTGGACAGTCAATCTCACTTGCACCATTTGCGGATGGTTCTCCTGAGACTGAGGGAGAATTATTTGTATGCCAAGTTGGAAAAATGCTCATTTTTCATGCAAGTAGTATCCTTTCTGGGGTTGATTGGGTCAGGGGAGGGGTTCCGCATGGAGGCTAAGAAGGTCCAGGCAGTTACAGATTGGGTGCAGCCTCATGACTTGAAAGGGTTGCAGCGATTTTTAGGCTTTGCTAACTTTCATAGGAAATTTATTAAGGGCTTCTCGCAGTTGGTAAAGCCTCTAACGGACCTCACTCTCAAGGGAGCTGATGTAAAAAATTGGTCTGTAGCTGCAAAAAATTCTTTCATGACATTAAAAAAGTGCTTTTCTTCAGCCCCTGTATTGGCACAACCCGACCCGTCAAGACCTTTTGTCATGGAGGTTGACGCCTCGGAAGTAGGGGTGGGAGCAGTATTGTCTCAGGGCCCTCCTACCCTTACTAATCTGAGACCTTGCGCCTTCTTCTCTAAAAAATTTTCCTCTGCCGAGAGAAATTACGATGTCGGCAATAGAGAGTTATTGGCGGTAAAGTTGGCTTTTGAAGAATGGAGGCATTTCCTGGAGGGGGCCGTTAGTCATCACTGATCACAAAAATTTGGCCTATATCGAGTCTGCCAAGAGATTGACCCCCAGACAGGCTCGGTGAGCGCTTTTTTTTTCCCGATTTCAGTTTACCATCACATTCCGCCCGGGATCTAAAAACATCAAGGCTGATGCCTTATCCCGAAGCTTTGATTCTGTGTCCCCTCCAGAACCTCCCTCCTCCATTCTTCAGCCAGGAGTAGTGGTGGCGGAAATCTCATCTGAGTTACAGAGAGAGATTTTGGAGGCTCGGGCTCCGGGTGGTAAACCCCCGGGTAAATTGTTTGTACCGGAACGTTTCCATCTTGGACTTATGCAGGAATTTCATGATTCTATGTTGAGTGCTCACCCTGGGATTGCAGCTACCCGGGGGGCAATTGCGAGGGGTTTCTGGTGGCACTCTATGGTAACAGATATTAAAAAGTTTGTGACTGCATGTGGGGTGTGCGCTCGGTCTAAAAGTTCTCAGGTCCGGCCGGCTGGGGAGTTGGTGCCTTTGCAAATTCCAGATAGACCATGGACACATTTGTCCATGGATTTTATCACAAATCTTCCTCCTTCCAGGGGCAACTTGATGATATGGTTGGTGGTGGATAGGTTTTCAAAACAAGCCCACTTTGTACCTCTCCCCGCGTTACCATCTGCTGAAACCCTGGCCCGCTTATTTATGCAGCATATAATTCGGTTGCATGGAGTGCCTATAAATGTGGTGTCAGACAGAGGGGTACAGTTTGTAGCCAGGTTCTGGAGGGCTTTTTGCAAAAAGCTGGGGATTTCGTTGTCCTTTTTCTCTGCCTACCACCCAGAGTCTAATGGACAGACGGAGCGCACCGTTGGAGCAGATTCTAAGATGCTTGGCCTCTTCCAGGCAGGAGGACTGGTGTGAGGTATTGCCCATGGCAGAGTTTGCATTCAACGGTCGTGTGAATCAATCTACTGGGAAGTCTCCCTTTCAGATCAACTATGGGTTTAACCCACATTTGGGAGAGTTTTCCCGCATGGATTCAGGTTGTCCTGGAGCGGAGGGTGCGACACAACGTCTTAGAATTCTATGGAGGGAGGTTCAGAGGAATATTTCCAAAGCCCAGGAAACTATAAGTGGTTTGCTGACAGGAGGAGGGGGTCAGGTCCAGCATTTGCAGTAGGGGAGAGGGTGTCGCTATCCACCTGCTATATCAAGCTTAAGATACCATCTATAAAGCTGGGCCCCAAGTTTATTGGCCCATACAAAGTTATGGAGGTTGTTAACCCAGTAGCCTACCGACTGCAGCTGCCCACCTCCTTTAAAATTTCTGATGTCTTCCACAGGTCCCTGTTAAAGCCTGTGGGGACGGTGAGAGAGGATCCCTCATCAAATGCTCCGCCAGTGCTGGTAGAGGGGCAGCTGGAGTATGAAGTAGGGCGCATTGTCGACTCCCGGTGGGTGCGCCGGAGACTCCAGTATCTGATACACTGGAAGGGGTACTCTCTGGAGGATCGGTCCTGGGTTCCGGCCAGTTTGGTGCATGCCGATCGTCTGGTGCGGGCTCCACGCCAGATACCCAGACAAGCCTGGGGGTCCAGTGGCGCCCCGTTAAGAGGGGGGTACTGTCATGGTTTGAACAGGGTTCTTGCCCTGCACTCACAGGGTTAAGTGTTAGTGGCCTCTTTCTGGATCTGGGAGGGGTATTTATACTCACTCTTTACCAGGGTTCTCTGTCAGCTATTCTGTTGTTCTGGTGTGTCTGACCCCTGGTGTGCGTGTATTCTGCGTTGCTTGTTTGCTTCCCGTGTATGACCTGGTCCATTCCCTCACTATGTACTACGTCTCTCGTTTTGGTACTATTGTCTTTTTCCAGTTCTGACCTCCTGGCTTGGCTATCTTTACTCCGTTAGTTTGTCCATTTTGTACAGTCTATTGCCCGTTCTGGTTTTCTGATCTATTGCTACGTCCATTCTGTCTAACCCTTTGGTACTGTATTGCTATCTCGTGCTTTGACCCGGCTTGATCTGGTTTCTGTCTCTGTCTATGCCCCTTGGTAACATTGTCCAGTAGATACCTTTCTAGGAGTTTCCCTGCAGCTCCTGGCTCTGTGGCGCTGAGGCCACGCCCCCAGCAGTCACGTGCTTCAGGTGCTTGGAGCATGCATCGTCACCACTGAGACCCCGCACCGCAGGTATCTTTGTGCACAGTCTTTGTATTCAGGACACGCGCACTGGCTCAGTGAGCAAGTGCAGTGTGGTGTTCCTGACACTCTACTTCTGCACCACGCCCTCACCAATCACACACTAAGGGTATGTGCACACGATCAGTAAACGCTGCGGGCTGGACGCTGCATACTTGTGCAGAGTCCAACCCTCAGTGGCCAGATGTTACAGCATAGTGGATGGGATTTCAAGAAATCCCATGCCCACTATGCATCCGCAGCTCTTCTGCTGAGACGAACATGCAGTGGGTCTCTCCAGACTGCAGCATGTCAATTTCTCTTGCAGAGTGGCCTAGTCAAAGCCCAGACCTTAATCCAATTGAGAATCTGTGGTGTCATAGGAGACACTGGAGCATATACTTCACATAGGAGACGCCTGGGCTGGAGCATGTACATCACGTAGGAGACGCTGGGACAGGAGCAACTCATAAGTGATGCTGGGGCTGCTGTTTCCTCTGGTGGGAATGGAGCACAAACATGCTGTCTTTACCCACAAAGTATGTCCTAATGATGGAATCAGCCTTCTTTGTATGTGCTGTAATGTCAAATTGCATATGAGATTAATTACCATTATATTCTTTGTGCAAATTCTTTTTCCCCATATTTTAATTTGTATTTGATATATTTTTGTGTTCAGTAAAGTTTTAATTTTTTTACATTTTGAATTTGGGTAGTTCAAGTTATGAATGGAGCGGCGGTTGAACATGGGCACCTCTTCTACATTAACGATTGAGCTCTGCAGAGCGCCGTTCTTGAGATCTTGTTCTCAGAATAACCGGGTCGAACCCCCTCAGTGATCAGTAAGTTATCCCATGGACCAGAGCAGCATGCTATAGGGATAGAGACCTAGCTTCCAGTGATGTATCAGTTACTGTTCTACTTGCTGCTGTTTTGATACGTTTTTGTCTGCTGCAGTTTCTGAATGCTAAGCTCTGTATAACCCCACTTTTTGTTTGATAGCTTTCTGTGTACACTGTGTATAGGAAGAAAGCTGCTAATGAGTGGTGGGAGTGTCAGGGCCACCATCAGGGCGTTACTGCCCTTACTGGCAAATGGAGCCCGATGAGCAGAGGGGTCCCGCAGTGAGCCCCCTCTCCTCTGCTCAGCAGGCCCCAGCAGCAGGATTCTGCCGACTCAGTAACTGCCCGTGCGTCCTCAGGACATGGTGCAGAAGTGGAGTTTTTACAAGAGAGGTTGGTGGGACTGTGGAAGGTTCAAGAGGTGGAGGCGTGACTAGGGTGGAGCCTGGTTGGAGATTCAAGGAGGCCCTGAAAATTTTGCATCCCAATAAAATTCTATAACATTTTTTTTCTTATGTTTTCTCATGATGGATCCTTTTTAAGCCAAATACCTTAATTTAGTATCCAAGTATCTGAAGTGTGTAGAGGGGGTTAAAGAGAAATTATGTGAATATTGGCACAGTTGTAAAACATTTTAATGGTCCGGGTCAACTGGTGTGATCAGACTGTAAAGGTATGGTACCAGATCTGTAATACATTTCCTTTTCAGCAAGGAATCTTTTGTTTTCTTTTGTTTTTTAACTGAATCCACATGATTGTGTACAGGCGGGAGGAGGTGGGGGATCCTGGCACACACTCCATTGTGTCTACTTAAGACTTTTGTTTTTATGGTATCAGTTTTCATCTCCACCGAAGACAGATTTATTTTCCTGTGTGGGTCCCGGGCATGCTGTGTGCGCACTGATTCTCCTGCCCCTCTGGAGAATTTCATCTGACATTTTCTGGGCATTGTACTGGGTTGTATATTGCAAAACTAACACAGCATCATCTTTAGTCATGTCTTTTCTAGTTAGGGAAGTACCACAAAGCATATTATAATGTGGAGTACCAATTAGCTTTTATGGGGCTTTAACAAAAGAAGTCAAAAGAAAAACTGATTTTGCTTCTTACCACAAAAGGCAAGATGTTTTGATTACAATGTAAGGCTATGTTCACATCTGCTTCAAATGCAGATTCTGTCCTTTCTGATGGGAAAAATAACACCCCATGAACCACATTTCTTACCATTAAAACTACTAAGCGCAGCCTCTTTTCTCCTAATTAATGCACCATGAATGGGTGACCTGTTACAAAGACATGATGCCCGCAACAACACTACCACCAGCGTGTTGCTTTGATCTATAAGGATGTCCTTCCTTCCCCACAAAAAGTAATCTAAACTTGGACTTCCAAGACAACAATGCTATAAGATAATTCTGTCTATATAATGATAGTCACTAAAATTGACAAATCCCCGGGCCCGGATGGGATACATCCCAGAGTACTGCAGGAATTAAGCACAGTCATAGACCAATATTTCATTTCATAATAACAGGGTCTGTACCACAGGACTGGCGTATAGCAAATGTGGTGCCGATATTGAAAAAGGGGACAAAAATTGAACTTGGAAATTATAAGCCAGTAAGTTTAACCTCAACTGTGGGTAAAATCGTGGAAGGTTTTCTAAGAGATACTATACTGGAGTATCTGGAGAAGAATAACCTCATGACCCAATATCAACATGGGTTTACAAGGGACTGTGAATGAAGAGGTAAGTTCAGGACTGGACCAAGGAAATCCAGTGGACGTGGTGTACATTGACTTTTCAAAAGCTTTTGATAAGGTGCCACACAAAAGATTGATACATAAAATGAGAACAATGGGGATAGGGGAAAATATGTGTAGGTGGGTTAAGAGCTGGCTCAGGGATAGGAAACAAAGGGTGGTTATTAATGGAGCACACTCGGACTGGGTGACAGTTAGCAGTGGGTTACCACAGGGGCCAGTTTTGGGCCCGCTTCTTTTTAACATATTTATTAATGACCTTGTAGGGGGCATAGAGCGTAGAATTTCAATATTTGCAGATGACACTAAACTCTGCAGGGTAATCAATACAGAGGAGGACAATTTTATATTACAGGAGGATTTATGTAAACTAGAAGCTTGGGCTGATAAATGGCAAATGAGTTTTAATGGGGATAAATGTAAGGTCATGCACATGGGTAGAACGAACAAGATGTATAATTATGTGCTTAATTGTAAAACACTGGGCAAAACTGTCACTGAAAAAGACTTGGGTGTATGGGTGGACGACAAACTCACATTTAGTGGCCAGTGTCAAGCAGCTGCTGCAAAAGCAAATAAAATAAGGGGATGCATTAAAAGAAGCATAGATGCTCATGAGGAGAACATAATTTTACCTCTATATAAGTCACTAGTGCGCCCACACTTAGAATACTGTGTACAGTTCTGGTCTCCGGTGTATAAGAAAGACATATCTAAACTGGAGCGGGTGCAGAGAAGAGCGACCAAGGTTATTAGGGAACTGGGGGGTCTGCAATACCAAGACAGGTTATTACACTTGGGGTTATTTAGTTTTGAAAATCGAAGGCTTAGGGATGATCTTATTACAATGTATAAATATATGCGGGGACAATACAAAGACCTTTCTAATGATCTTTTTACTCTTAGACCTGTGACGGGGACAAGGGGGCATCCTTTACGTTTGTAGGAAAGAAGGTTTAAGCATACACAGATGCGGATTCTTTACTGTAAGAGCAGTGAGACTATGGAACTCTCTGCCATATGATGTTGTAATGAGTGATTCCCTAATAAAATTTTAGTTAGGGACTGGATGCCTTTCTTGAAAAGTATAATATTACAGGGTATATACACTAGTTTCCTTAATATTGCGTTGATCCAGGGAGCTAGTCTGATTGCCGTATGTGGAGTCAGGAAGGAATTTTTTTCCCCAATGTGAAGCTTACTGTTTGCCACATGGGTTTTTTTTTTTTTGCCTTCCTCTGGATCAACATGTTAGGGCAAGTTAGGATAGGATATGGGTTGAACTAGATGGACTTAGTCTTCCTTCAACCTTAATAACTATGTTACTATGTTACAAAATAACACCTCTATACAAGTAACCAATATTATCTCCATACCTTTAGGCTATGTGCACACGATGCAGATTTGCTGCGGATCCACAGCGGATTTATCTGCGCAGAAACGTTGCAGATCCGCACTGTGATTTACAGTACAATGGAAATCAATGGAAAAAAAAAAGCTGTGCAGAAAAATCAGTGCGGAATTGCTGCGGATTTAAAAGAAGTGCATGTCACTTCTTTTGTGCGGTTTTGCTGCAGTTTTCCACCTGCTCCATTCTACAAAAACGCAGGTGGAAAACCGCACAAAAACCGCAGTAAAACTGCAAACAAAAGGGAAGAAATCCGCAGGAAAACTGCAGGTCATTTGACCTGCGGATTTCGTAAAATCCGCGCGGAAAAATCCGCGGGAGGATCTGCACTGTGTGCACATGGCATACTGCATTTTGTTCAGTAAGGCTAAGACCACTATGGCCTATGAAACTGCTATAGGAGGTATACACATAATACCACCACATGGAGACCAAATACCACCATACTCATCATTAACAAAAACCAATGTACTAAGACCAATGTTAAATGAATACTGTTCTATAAGAAGCCAATCCTGCCATACCATAACCACATAATCCCATCATATAGAGTGGTGACTGAATAATACCACCATACAGTGACTATAGTGGTATATATATTTTCTCTATAGGGCATATATGTGTATACAGCATTGATAAAACCAGTGACTTACCGATGCTGTTTTCTCTGACAATAGTTAACATTCCAAAAGTTGTTGTCCCTCTTTGTGACTGCAGACTTATGAATCCTCACCGCACGCACGTGGAGCGTTGAGGTTTCTCCACAGTCAGTGGTGGGGGCAGCAGTCCCGTGACTACGAGTATACGATATGCATACTCTTGGTCAGAATCCGATTAGATTTCCCGGCGTGCTCAATGCGAGTTTATTGCGCAAGGCCAGAAATGGATTAGCCGGATTTTGGCCGGAGTATGCAAATTGCGTGCTTGCAGTCACGTGACCAGCGCTGACTGTGGAGAAACCGCACAGCGCTCAGGGTTCACAAGTCTGCAGTCACACAGTGACAAGCCCTTTAATATTTATTTTGGGTTTAAGTAGAAAAATCCTATTATAAAAGCAGGAGGTTGTTATAAAGAAAACAATATCGTAATTTTGACAATGATTTAAAATATTTTGTCGGGTGTGACTAAGCCATTTTTTTTTTTCTCTTGTCCATGCTGTCCACTCTTTATGGCACACATTTAGGTGAAACTTCGAAGATGGAAACAGATGTAAAACGAAACAAGAAAACTCTCCGAGATGAGCACGGGCAGTACCCCGTATGGATGCACCCAAGGCAAAGAAAGAAGCTGAAGACTCAACGTGGGAAAAAAGGAAAATCTAAAATCCCAAAAGGACTAGCGTGGTAAAATCCAATGTATTCTACCACAAAGTGTATGTATATAATATCCCATGAGAATACATTGAAACAGGGGAGCCGGAGTTAAAAAATGTGTAAATTCTTTTTAAGGATTTTATTTTTATTTTTCCTTTTACTGTAAAAACTTTCCCTTTTTACAAAGCGTAATTTCTTGTTAGCTTTCCATGTCATCAATGACTTCTGTCTGGAACTACAAAATAAAACTGATCAAAGTTGCTTTGTATTTACTCTCAAAGAAAGTTTGCTGTGAGGTTTCATAAAGAAAATATTTCTACTGTATTTTTTATTACTGAGAACAGAAATGACAAATATTTCAGCAAGTCTCCTTCCTCATGTCTTTATTCCAGTACATTCCGTGGTTGTGCATTCGCGCACAGTTGCGGAACGTTAGGTTACAAGTTTACGTCTTACATGTGTTGTATAACATGCACATGATTAGACTCTGTGCACACCTTGAGTGTTTGCGGCACATGTTTTGACTTTTTTTTTTTAGTTGTCTTTTTCTATTCATTTGAATGGGTGAAAAATGCTGAAAGAATTGACATGTTGAAAATATGAAAAAAAATGTTTTCAGTGTTCAAATCCGCAAATAAAAAATAAGCAAACGTGCATGAGATTTCAGAAATCTAATTCACTTTGCTGGTACTGTAAAATGTTGTGTACATGTCATTTCTCACATAAATGAGCTTCTGAAACAAATGCAAGCCAGGCTATTTTGTAATATACAATACCTGATTTTTATTTTATCTGCAAAAGTGGACTTTTATTTTGGGCTGTCACTTAACCCCTTTCCTACATTGGACGTACTATTCCATCCATGTGACCTGGGACCTAAGTCCCAAGGACGGAATAGTACGTCTAATGCGATCAGCGGCGCTCACTGGGGGAGCGCCGCTGATCACAGCCAGGTGTCAGCTGATTATCACAGCTGACACCCGGCACAATGTGTCAGGGGAGGTCACGGACCGCCCCGACACGTTAACCCCTTGCACACCGATCAAACATGATCGCGGTGTATCGGGGATTAAAGGAAGCATTGGCAGGGAGGGGGCTCCCTCCATGCTTCCCTGCGACCCCCACAGCAGCGCGATGTGCAGCGCCGCTGCAGGCCCCTGGATCCAATATGGCGACGGGGACCTTCGGGGGCCTGCAGGGAGCTGGCTTCCTCACTGCCCGCAGACGCAGGCATGAGGAAGCCTGCAGCAGTGCCTGTGACAGATCGCTGATCTGTCACAGCGATCTGTGATGTGACAGATCAACGATGTCCCCCATGGGACATTATAATAAAGTAAAAAAAAAAAGTGTAAAAATAATTAAAAAAAAAAATTCATTAAATTCATTTTTTGAAAATAAAAAAACAATAAAAGTACACATTTGGTATTGCCGTGTCCGTAATGACCCACCCTATAAAACTGTCCCATTAGTTAACCACTTTAGCGAACCCCTTAAAAAATAAAAATAAAAAACGAAGCAAAAAATGATTTATCATACTGCCGAACAAAGTGCAATAACGCACGATCAAAAAGACGCATATAAATATCCAAGGTACCGCTGAAAACGTCATCTTGTCCCGCAAAAAACGAGCCACAACACAGCGTCATCAGCAAAAAAATAAGTTATAGCTCGCAGAATAAAGCGATGCAAAAATAATTATTTTTTATATAAAATTGTTTTCATTGTATAAAAAGCGCCACAACATAAAAAAATGACATAAATGAGGTATCGCTGTAACCGTACTGACCCGAAGAATAAAAGGGCTTTATCAATTTTACCGCACGCGGAACGGTGTAAACGCACCCCCCAAAAGAAATTCATGAAACACTGGTTTTTGTTCATTCTGCGTCCCAAAAATCAGAATAAAAAGCGATCAAAAAATGTCACGTGCCCGAAAATGGTACCAATAAAAACGTCAACTCGTCCCGCAAAAAATAAGACCTCACATGACTTGGTGGGTCAAAATATGGAAAAATTATAGCTCTCAATATGTGGTGATGCATAAACTTTTTACAATAAAAACGCCTTTTAGCGTATAACAGCTGCCAAAAATAAAAACCCGCCATAAATAGTAAATCAAACCCCCCCCGCCCCCCGTTATCACCCCCTTAGTTAGGGAAAAATAATAAAATAATTTTTTTTTTATTTATTTCCATTTTCCCATTAGGGTTAGGGCTAGGGTCAGAACTAGGTTTGGAGTTAGAATTGGGGGATTTCCACTGTTTTGGCACATCAGGGGCTTTCCAAATGCGACATGGCGTCCTATCTCAATTCCAGCCAAAAAAGTTAAATGGCGCTGCTTCCCTTCCGAGCTCTGCCATGTGCACAAATAGTGGTTTACCCCCTTATATGGGTTATCAGCGTACTCCGGACAAATTGCACAATAACTTTTGGGGGCCTGTTACTCTTGTGAAAATAAAAATTGGGGGTGAAAAGATCATTTTTGTGGAAAAAATGATTTTTTTTAATTGTACGACTGTACGTTATAAACTTCTGTGAAGCCCTTGGGGGTTCAAAGTGCCCACCACATATCTCGATAAGTTCCTTGGGGGGGCTAGTTTCCAAAATGGGGTCACTTGTGGGGGGTTTCCACTGTTTAGGCACATCAGGGGCTCTCCAAACGTGGCATGGTGTCCAATCTGAATTCCAGCCAATTTTGCAGTGAAAAAGTCAAACGGCGCTCCTTCCCTTCCGAGCTCATGCGCCCAAACAGTGGTTCCCCCCAAATATCAGGTATCAGCGTACTCTGGACAAACTGCACAATAACTTTTGCAGTCCAATTTCTCCTGTTACCCTTGGTAAAATAAAAAAATTGAACCTGAAGTAATTTTTTTTGTGAAAAAAAGTTAAATGTTCATTTTTTTTTTTTTTTAAACATTCAAAAAATACCTGTGAAGCACCTGAAGGGTTAATAAATTTCTTGAATGTGGTTTTGAGCACCTTGAGGGGTGTAGTTTTTAGCATGGTGTCACTTTTGGGTATTTTCTCTCATATAGACCCCTCAAAGTGACTTCAAATGTGATGTGGTCCGTAAAAATAAAATGGTGTTGTAAAAATGAGAAATCGCTGGTAAACTTTTAACCCTTATAACTTCCTAACAAAAAAAATTTTGGTTCCCAAATTGTGCTGATGTAAAGTAAACATGTGGGAAATGTTATCAAGTTTTTTTATCTCTGTGATTTAAGAGCATAAAAATGCAAAGTTGAAAAATTGCGAAATGTTCGCCAAATTTCCATTTTTTTCACAAATAAATGCAAGTTTATATGAAATTTTACCACTAACATGAAGTACAATATGTCACGAGAAAACAGTGTCAGAATCACCGGGATCCATGGAAGCGTTCCAGAGTTATTACCTCATAAAGGGACAGGGGCCAGAATTGTAAAAATTGGCCCGGGAGTTAACGTGCAAACCACCCTTGGTAGTGAAGGGGTTAATATCCCGCTGTGCACAGGCACTGCTCACATTTTCATGTACGTCCCTTTTTAGGAATGAAACCTTACCCCTTAGGCTGGTTTCACATTAGCGTTTTTTTGCACAGCACATCGTGCGCATGCGTCATGCGTACCTATGTTTAACATGGCGTACCCATGGTCTTGCGTTTGCATGCGTTCGTCTGCGTTTTCACCATACGCAACCTGTTGCATTTTTGGGTACATCCAAAGGCGTCAGTACGCATGCGTTTGCTTGCGCATGGAATGCGTCATAACACATTAATTTTAAGAGTAACACGTTTTAGAGTAAACATGGCTAGAAAGAGAAACTGGTTAAAACGCATGCGCATAAAAACACAAACGCATGTGCGTTTTTGCATGCGTTTCTACTTGCGCACGATGCGTTGCACACAAAGATGCAGATGTGAAACTAGCTAGATCTTTTTAGGAAGTAGCTTTTCCTTTATCAGCTACTGATTGACAGACATTTAATGCACTTTAAGGCTAAGTTCACACTGGGCATTTTTTTTGCCAGGACGTCCACCTGACAGCACAATGGAGGACGTCCTCCTCCTCCTTACAGGGACAGGAATGCTCACGAGAGGTTAAAAGGTCCCCACCCACCCCATTTCCCGCAGTGTTTTTCCCGGCCCTGCATGAAGGGACACGTGAGAGGAGCTGCAGAAGCTTACCGGAGGGTCCAGGGGGATCGGGCGGCCAGTTCAAACCTTCCCCCTGTCAAGACAGCTGGCCTGAAACTTCCCAGTGGGGAGTCCCTCTGACCCAAAGGCCGGGAGCAGGACAACGCTCCTGGAGGGAGCCGCTCCTGGTGGGAGGCTCCAGGCGGTGGCCGCCATGGCAGGCACTGGTGTCACGAGGAGAGCGCCATCAGAGGCGTGGGTGGGGCTAGGCCGGGTCCTGCCGCTTCCTCCCGGACTCTATCGCGAGAGCACGCGTGTCACTGTCAGTGATGTCACACGCTGGATTTGAATCGCAGCACGCGCTCCAGGGGCTCACCGTCTCTCTGGAAGCGCAGATCGCTGCAGGATGGATGCAGAGGCTCCGGCGAATGGAGGGGTAAGTGCGCCTGGCGCAGACCACCCTCCCCCACCCATCCCCGCAGCCCAGGACGACTGACATGGCTACCCCATCTTATGTTAGGATAAGGGAACCCCAGCAGCACCCCCCGTCAGTGACTAAGGACCCTGCCAAAGCCACTTCCAAGTCGGTCCGATGCCCTGTATGCAGGGTAAAGCTGCCAGGCACCCATGGCAAAACCCTCTGTGGACCCTGCACATCAAGGGTCATAAGAGACGAACAGCCATCCCTCCTCTCTGAGATGAGATCCTTGATATGGGAGGAAGTCCAAGCCTCCAGAGCCAGCCTCACACGGCAGCAGTCCCCCAGTCCAGGCCCGAGCCGCAAGCATCCGAGGTGGAAGGCAGACCCAGTTTCCGAAGCAAGCTCTATCGAGGAGTCAGACTTCCGGGACTCGGATCCGGAGGAGGAAGGGAGAGATCCTGGTGGACAGACAGGATCCAGGCAGGAAATTCCTGTTCAGGCTGGAGGACACTGACGAGTTAGTCCAGGCGGTCAGGAACACTATGAAGATCGAGGAAGTTCCTAAACCGCAATCCAGACAGGACTTGATGTTCGGAGGTCTGGTGGCCTGGAGACCGACGGTGTTCCCCGTAAGTGAACACATCAAGACAATGGTCCATGAGGAGTGGAAAGAGGCAGAACGTCGACTTGTACTATCCTGGAACTTTAAAAGTCGTCTGCCTTTTGACCCCGAGAAAACACGAGCATGGGAGGAAGTCCCCAAAATCGATGTTCCAGTAGCCAAGGTTACCAAGAAAACCGCCATCCCATTCAAGGACTCAAGTCTCTGGGACCCGATGGACAGGAAGGCGGACGTTCTATTAAAAAGGACATGGGAGACTTCGGCGGCCTTCATTAGGGCTAACATAGCAGCCACCTCGGTGACAAGGTCTATTTATGTTTCTGTGGATAGGGCAGTTGGAGGAACACCTAACCAACAAGACCCCTTGATCCGAGATCCTGGCATCTCTTCCACTCATGAATTCGGCCACGGCGTTCCTGTCGAACACGTCAGCCGAATCCATAAGGTTCGCAGCCAGGAACAGCTCCCTGTCTAATGCAGCTCGGAGAGCGGCCTGGCTTAAATCTTGGTCGGGGGATAACGCTTCTAAGGCGAAGTTATGCTCCATTCCCTTCTCAGGCCTAAGAGTCTTCGGTCCTGCCCTTGATAACATTTTAGAGCTAGTGTCCGACAAGAATAAAGGGTTCCCAGAAGAAAAACCTAAGTGGCCTCAGTCCTTTCGGAGAGGCCCCTTCTCTAGGAGACAGGCCGACTTTAGGAGCCAGGTCCAACAGAGGCTCCTATAGGAGCTCCCACAGCCAGGGTGGAAGAAGCAAAAGCTCCCTTTTTGCGTCAACCTCCAGAGCTAGAAGGCAATGACGCCATAGGTATCGGGGGGAGACTTCGCTACTTCGCAGTGAATTGGGCCAGAGTTACCCACAACCAGTGGGTCCTCAGAACAGTTGCGGAGGGTTACAGCATAGAGCTTTACTCCCCTCCCCCCGACAGATATATTGCCCCCACCGTAGTCCCGGCGGACTCTGCCATGTGGACGGACCCACAGGAAATGATCAGTTCAGAGGTTATAGTACCAGTTCCTCTGACAGAAAGGGACACTACTCCTCCCTGTTCTCCATTGCAAAACCATCCGGCGAGGCCCGAACTATTATAAACTTAAAACCTCTAAATACCTGGGTCAGATACAAGACGTTCCGGATGGAATCAATTCGGTCCCCAATACATCTAATAGACAGGGACGCGGTCATGTGGACCCTCGACCTGAAGAGTGCATACTATCAGGTCCCTATCCATCCTTCATAGTAACATAGTTTTGAAGGCTGAAGGAAGACCTTATGTCCATCTAGTTCAGCCTATTTTTAGTGCAGCTGTTCTGCATTGTTGATCCTGGGGAAGGCAAAAAACCCACAGAGTAGAAGCCAATTTTCTCCATAGGGAAAAAAATTCCTTCCCCTAAGGTGGGTCAACCATCTACCTATAATATGTTATTCTTAACCTTCTATACTGTTACTCACAAGAAAAGCATCCATTCCTTTCTTAAATTCATTCAGTGAGTTGGCCATCACCACTTCCTCAGGAAGAGAATTCCAGAGCCTCACTGCTCTTACCGTGAAGAACCCTCTTCTATGCTGGTGCAGAAATTCATCCCAGAGTCTGTTAAGATTCGCGGTCAAATTACCAACTCGGACCTGCCACTTCCAGTTCCATGCCTTCCATTCGGGCTGGCTTCGGCCCCCCGAATCTTCACAAGGCTGGTAGCGGAGGTAGTGGCCTGCCTGAGAGGTCAGGGTATCGTGATCATACCATACTTAGACGATTTCCTCCTGTTGCAGGATCCGAAGAAGCGCTCATTCGAGACAGAAACCGAGCAATTACAGTGATGGAGTTCCTCGGCTGGGTGATCAACTGGCAGAAGTCAGACTTCATATCAGAGTCCAGAAAGGTCTTCCTCGGAGTTCTCCTAGACTCAGGGGACAGGATATCCCTGCTACCAAAAGAAAAGCAGAAGACTATTCGGGACAGAGTCGGAGACCTTTTGAAGCATCGCTCCTCCATAAGAGGGGCAATGTAGGTTCTGGGCCTAATAACTGCTTGCATTCCGTGCGTCAGATGGGCCCAGTTCCTTTCGAGACCATTACAAAGGGAGATCCTCGCAAGATGGGACAGGAGTCAGGCTTCACTCGACAGACCCATAAGGCTACCAGGACTGGTGAAAAAGTCACTATGGTGGTGGACACAGCCCAGGAACCTCCAGGTGGGCGTACTATGGACAATCTCTCCATACGTGGTAGTCACCACGGACGCCAGTACGTGGGGATGGGGAGCCCATGTAGAAGGGAAGATCTTCCAGGGAAGATGGCCAGCAGACATCAGAAGCAGATCCACTCTATGCGGTCTTGGAGGCCCTGCGGCGGAACCGGTCGGTCCTGAAGAATCGACATGTCCGAATATTATCCGACAACATAACAGCAGTGTTATTCCTGAAGCCCCATTGAGGCCCCAGGCACCGACCACTCCAAGCCCTAGCAGGAAGAATATTCGCCTGGGCAGAAGGAACAGTCCTCTCAGTAACGGCAATCCACCTACAAGGTTCCCAGAGCGTGGTAGCGGACTACCTAAGCAGACAGCAGGTCTGCCTGACAGAGTGGGAACTGAACAAGGAGATTTTCTGTCAACTGTGTCAGTGTTGGGGGACCTGTTCGCAAGCCGAAAGAACTCAAAGGTCTCCAGATTCTACTCCCTGAACCCGGTAGACCACCCGGAAGGCTTAAATGCCCTGAGCCAGGCCTGGGAAGAACCCCTCTCTTACGCGTTCCCACCACTGGCGCTCATACCGGCGGTACTCAGGAAGATCCGCGAGGACCGCACAAAGGTGGTAATGGTCGTTTATTCGGTCGTCCATGACAGCACCACCTGAGAGAGGGGATCCGCCCTTTAGGAACAGGAAACCTACAGATACAAAAAGGGTGGCACCTCTCCCACGCATCAGTTGGTTTCCTGTTCCTAGAGGACAGGACTCTCTACAGATCGTCCGTCATGGAATCATCATTGAATACCCAGGCCGGCTGACCGACCCAGGTAGCGAGGGGGTCTCCTACCTCGGTCAGTGCGGGGTCCCTGGAAGCGCCACGGTGGGGCCGGGTAGGTCACCACGGCAGTGGACGAAGCAGGTGGAGCAGGGGTCCGGTGGATGCCGTCTCCAAAGTCAGCACCTGGTATGTATGCCCCGGTGCGCTTCCCCAGGCCCGGTCCTCCAGGTCGGTGCTGTCCCCTGGCCGGGCTCATGGCGGCGGGCGCGGGGGGTGCTGGCACTCCGGGCAGGGCTGCGCGGCTCCTTCGCGCGCGCTCCCGCAGGGCTCTGTGAGCGGCGGAAGTGACGCGGCGGAAGGGGCGGAGCGATAGCGCCGATACCGGAAGTCGGGTGCCGGCGGCCTCCGGCGCGCGCCGCGGGTGCATGCCGGTCCGGGGGTCGCGCGGCGACCCGGCGAAGGCAAGGGGGGCCGGAGCATGGGGGAGGGAACGCAAAGCCGGGTGGGTGGTGCTAGGGCAGGATGCCTGCTGACCCGGACAGGAGGCCATATAAGGCAGATGGGGACGCCGCTGGGGTGCTTCTGAAGGCCCCAGCAATGGATACGTCGGAAGCCCCCTTAGTCCAGCAGGACGAGGCGCAGGAGCACCCGCAGAAACAGGCGAGTGGCCAGCAGAAGAAACAGAGACGAACTAGCGACCAGAGCCGCGAAAGTTCCTCCAGAAAGGACCCCCCTGCCTCCCTCCGTGATCCGGTACCTGCCTCATCTGCATGGGTAAGAGATCTCCGTGAATGTACCCTGATGCAGTGTTCCCTTATGTTTTTTTTCAGGGGAAGAAGGTTACGGGAAAACAGAAACACAGGGAATGTGCCCTCTGTAGTTCCCCCCTACCAGATGGCCACCCTAAAAAGTTATGCCAGCCATGCATACGGCAGACGGTAGGAGTTATTACGGACAGGGAGTCCAGGGGTAGATTGTCAGGCCCTTATACTCTCCCCCGTTTATGCAGGTAGCGGAAGAGACACCTGACTTCACTTCAAACCTGAGAGACATGATCAGGGCAGAAATGAAAGCTTTACCTCAAAGAGAACCTTCTAGGAGAAGAGAGGCTAGTGGTTCAGGCTCGGAGGCCTCAGTCGCCCCTGGGAAGGGTGACAATTCCTCGGCCTCCTCGTCGTCTTCCTCGGATGAAGACTCTAGCCGGTTCTGCTTCCCCTTAGACCAGATGGACAAATTAGTGAAAGCTATACGGTCCACCATGGGGGTAGAGGACAAAAAACGGGAACTCTCAGCACAGGACATAATGTTCGGGGGGTTGGACCCCAAAAAACGTAAAGCTTTTCCATTGAACGAAAAGGTTCAGAGCCTAATTGATAGAGAATGGAAGAGACCGGAGAAAAGGGGCTCCATGCCACCAGCCTTTAAGCGGAGATACCCCTTCGATAACCCGGTAGTAAACAGATGGGATAAAGCCCCGAAACTAGATGCAGCAGTAGCCAAAGCATCTAAAAAATCCACCATAC
Source organism: Dendrobates tinctorius (assembly GCF_039654945.1). Taxonomy (NCBI): domain Eukaryota; kingdom Metazoa; phylum Chordata; class Amphibia; order Anura; family Dendrobatidae; genus Dendrobates; species Dendrobates tinctorius. The sequence goes on from NW_027361891.1 coordinate 751,426, forward strand.
CATTTGACGATATGGCCTCCCTGAAAGATCCGTTAGATAAAAAAGCGGATTCTTTCCTTAAAGGGACATGGGAGATGTCAGCAGGCGCGTTAAGACCAGCGGTAGCTGCCACCTGTACAGCCAGATCTATGATGGTCTGGCTAGATCAGCTAGATTCCGAGCTAAGAGATGGAGCTTCAAGATCATCTATTCGGAAAAATTTGCCCATCATTCAGAATGCCGCGGCGTTTTTAGCCGATGCTTCTGCAGACTCTGCAAGAATGGCGGCTAAAGCCGCAGGTCTGTCTAATGCAGCGCGAAGAGCGCTCTGGTTAAAATGCTGGCCAGGAGATATTCAAGCCCGGTCCCGTCTCTGTTCCATTCCCTGCGAGGGGGAGTACCTATTCGGCCCCGTCTTGGACGAATTGTTGGAGAAAGCTGGAGATGACAAAAAGAAATTTCCCAGTCTCCCGAACCCCTCTTACAGACGTCCCTTTGCCAGGAAAGGGTTTTTCCGGAGAAGGCCGTCCAGAGATCAGGGCAGATGGGATGATAAAAAAAGGAAAGGTACAGGATTCATGTTTGGGGGAGGGCGCCAGGAAGGTCCAGCTCGGGATACGAAAAAGCCGCCCCAATGACTAGTTGCCCCAGTAGGAGGGAGACTAGCTGCCTTCTACCCATCCTGGTCTCTGATCTCCATTAGCAGCTGGATATTGGGGATAATAGCCGTGGGACTACAACTAGAGTTTTCTAGGGTTCCCCTTGATCAATTTAAAATCACCCCACTCAGGTCGTCTGCGGCAGAACAAGCTGCCCTGGAAGCCGAGGTTCATAACCTGTGCGCTAAGAAAGTCCTGATAGAGGTTCCAGAGGAAGAATGGGGGAAGGGATTCTACTCCCCTCTGTTCCTGGTCCGCAAACCGGACAGCTCCTTTAGGACAATAATTAACCTTAAGGCCCTCAACAAGTTTTTGGTCATACGTCCCTTTAAGATGGAAACGATTAAATCTGCAATAAAATTGCTGTTCCAAAACTGCTTCATGGTGGTGTTAGATTTAAAAGACGCATACTACCATATACCCATCCATGCAGGCCATCAGCGGTTCCTCAGAGTGGCGGTTCAGTTGGATGGGTCAATTCGACATTTCCAATATGCGGCCCTCCCTTTTGGAGTGGCAGTCGCTCCCCGAGTGTTTACTAAGGTGATAGCGGAGGTCATGGCCCATCTACGTGAATCGAACATTCTGGTGATCCCCTACCTGGACGATTTTCTTATTGTAGGTAAAACGGCGAACCATTGTTTACAACAGCTACAAAAGGCAATGTCTGCCCTAGAACGGTTAGGATGGTTGCTGAACGTCAAAAAGTCCCGGTTGCAACCAATGAAAGTCCAACAATTTTTGGGCCTAACCCTGGATTCTGAAAAACAGGAATGCCGTCTGCCTCCGGACAAGCTTGTTCGCCTCCATTATCAGATCCTGAACGCCTCCAATAACCCCACCATGTCCCTCAGAAAAGCCATGTCCCTTCTAGGCTCTCTTTCGGCCTGTATCCCGGCAGTCCAGTGGGCCCAGTTTCATGCAAGGAAACTACAGAGCGAGGTCTTATTACATCAAAAAGTCCTTGGAGGTTACTTGGAGGGTCAGCTAACCTTATCCCGTAACACAAGGGAGTCCCTAGAGTGGTGGTTAGACAAGGATAACTTATCAAAAGGGGTGCCCTGGGAGTGTAACGTAACCCGCATAGTCACCACGGATGCTAGTCCTTACGGTTGGGGAGCTCATATGGGTGAAATTTTAGTCCAGGACCAATGGCAACATCATCAATTAGGAATGTCATCTAACCTAAAAGAATTGACGGCAGTAGAACAGGCGGCTAAAAAGCTCCTTGTGTACCTACAGGGCCATCACGTGCGAGTGTTCTCCGACAATCAGGTCACCGTGGCATACATCAATCACCAAGGCGGGACTCGTTCCAGACCCCTGATGTTTGTAGCAGAGCGGTTGTTCCATCTAGCAGAACAATACTTCCTATCTTTAACAGCATTGCATATAAAAGGAAAAGACAACATCACGGCAGACTTTTTAAGCCGCAATCGACCAAAGCAAGGGGAATGGTCTTTAAACACCTCCATATTCAATCTGATTGTTCAAAAGTGGGGATATCCAGAGGTAGACCTATTCGCCACCAGAGACAACACGCAATTGAAACAATTCTGCTCCCTGAATCCCAGAGAAAATCCTCTGGCGGTAGATGCCTTCTTGATAAACTGGGACTTCAAACTAGCCTATGCCTTCCCTCCCCTATCTCTTCTACCCCTAGTGATGAGAAAAATCAGGAAAGACAGAGCAAGGGTGATAGTTATCGCTCCGTTTTGGCCCAGGAGAGCATGGTTCTCATGCCTCAGGACCATGTCGGTGTCCGATCCTTGGGTTCTGCCGGACATCCCGGATCTCCTGTCCCAGGGCCCAGTCTTCCATCCTCAGGTGGCTGGCCTTCATCTGACGGCGTGGAGTTTGAACGGTCATTATTAGAAGAGAAAGGTTTCTCCGCAGACCTAATTAACACCCTACTTAAAAGTAGGAAAATCATTACCACAAAAATTTACGTTAGGATTTGGAAAAAATTCCTTCAAAACTCAGAAGTGATCGCTGGGGATTCAGCACCTATAATGCAGATATTAGAGTTCCTACAAAAAGGTCTAGACATGGGACTCTCTACCAGTACCCTTAAAGTACAAGTGTCAGCCTTGGGGGCCCTGTTTAGCTGTAACATTGCTGGTAATTATTGGATAAGCAGATTCATTAAGGCAGCAGGTAGATCCAGGCCAATAATGAAGGATAGGTTTATGCCGTGGGACTTGAACCTAGTCCTCACTGCTATGACAGAGACTCCATTCGAACCTATCTCGTCGGCTTCCCTAAAAAACCTGTCCCTCAAGGTAGCCTTCCTGGTAGCTCTAACATCAGCTCGCAGAATAAGCGATATTCAGGCTTTATCTAGGTGTCCTCCTTATTTACAGTTTAAAGAGGATAGGGTAATACTTAGACCTGATCCAGCGTACTTGCCAAAGGTAGTTTCTAGTTTCCATAGGACACAGGAGATAGTTCTGCCATCCTTCCTCCCTAATCCAACTAACGAGAAGGAAAGGAGACTACACACCCTGGATGTCAGGAGAGGCCTCATAGAATATCTGTCAGTCACCGATCCCTGGAAAAAAGATAATGCCCTATTTATCTCTCATCAAGGCCCCAGAAAAGGTTGTAGAGCATCAAAAAATACACTAGCCAGATGGATTAGAGAGGCGATTGCAATAGCATACACATCAAAGGGCAGGTCGCCACCCGGAAAGCTGAGGGCGCATTCCACTAGGGCAATGGCAACCTCATGGGCCGAAAGATCAGAAGTCTCCATCGACCAGATATGTAAGGCGGCTACTTGGTCCTCTCCGAGCACCTTTTATAGTCATTATAGGCTAGACCTGGGTGCTTCCACAGACCTCTCTTTTGGTATAAGGGTGCTGCAGGCTGTAGTCCCTCCCTAAAGCTGATATTACTCTCTGTAAATCTCTCAGGTGGTGCTGTCATGGACGACCGAATAAAGTCTTAGTTACTCACCGGTTAACGGTATTTTTCGGAGTCCATGACAGCACCCGTATATTCCCTCCCTTTAGTTTAATTGGGGTGTGCACGTCTTTTTTCTTGTATATGCTCACTGGTGATAAAAGTTATAATTGTAAAGAATACTGTACATAAATCATGCATTAACCTTGGAAGTCCTCTTGTGCTCTGTAATCCAACTGATGCGTGGGAGAGGTGCCACCCTTTTTGTATCTGTAGGTTTCCTGTTCCTAAAGGGCGGATCCCCTCTCTCAGGTGGTGCTGTCATGGACTCCGAAAAATACCGTTAACCGGTGAGTAACTAAGACTTTCATACTGGCCAAGGAGAAGCTAGTTCCCCTACTAGGAGCCATGGCAGTGGAAAACCCAGTTGATCTACCTCTGAAGAAAGACGTCATCCACCAGGGCCCGATCCGCCATCCGAGTCCAGCAAGACTCCACCTCTCGGCTTGGATCCTGAAAGGGACATCCTGAAGGCAAAAGGCTTATCAGATCAGGTCATATCTACTCTACAGGCCAGCAGGAAACCGGTGACGTCCGCAATCTACTGGAAAATATGGAAGAGATTCTGTCTGGACGGTGGCAGGTTGGACCTTATGGTGGGTACCCCTGACCTCCCTAGTATCCTAAACTTTCTACAATCAGGGTTTAATAAAGGCCTTAAGCCCAGCACTTTAAAGGTCCAGATTTTGGCCTTGAACTCCTTTGATTACCCGATAGCTTCTCATCCCTGGGTAGTAAGATTCATAAGAGCTACGCAACGTCTTCGCCCCATGATTAGGCAGCTCACCCCGCCTTGGTACCTTGGCCTGGTACTCAGATTCCTATGTAGGGATCCCTACGTCCCCAGTAAAGAGATGACTATCTCAACTCTCACTCGCAGAACGGCCTTCCTTGTAGCCATTACCACGGCCAAGAGAATAGGGGAAATCCAGGCCCTGTCCACCAGAGACCCATATCTCCAGATCAGAGAAGATCGTATAATCTTGAGATTAGATCCGGCATTTATTCCAAAAGTAGCCTCTTGCCAAAATATATATCAGGAGATAGTGTTACCATCCTTCTGTGACAATCCCTGTAATGGAAAGGAACAGCGTCTTCACTCACTGGATGTGAGACATGCGGTTATAGACTATTTAGAAGCCACCAACAGTTGGCGTATTGACCGCAACCTGTTCGTCCTTTTTGGGGGTAAAAATAAGGGGAAAAAAGCCTCTAAGGCATCCATCGCAAGATGGATTACTTCAGTAATCTCAGACTCCTACCAAGCCGAAGGCGCCAACCCGCCAGATACTTTAAAGGCCCCCTCGACAAGGGCAGTATTGGCCTCGTGGGCCGAAGGGTCGGGCGCCTTGGTTGCTCAAATCTGTAGAACAGCAACCTGGGTCAGACTTAATACATTCTGCAAGCACTACAAGCTTGGTGTGCTATCTGGTCAACAGACCGCATTTGGGCGAAAGGTTCTCCAGGCGGTAATTCCACCCTGAGGAGGTGCTTTGGTACTCTCCATGGTGCTATCAGGTGGACGTCTTGGAAAATAGGTATTAGACCTACCGGTAATGATGTTTCCAGGAGTCCATCCTGACAGCAATGGTAGTTCCCTACCTGTTTGTTATGTCATATGCTGTAATATGATTGTATCATTAAAGTGTTACTTGCATTATCCACGCTGTGGTACTTGTTAAATCGCTGAGGGAAATGGGGTGGGACGGGACCTTTTAACCTCTCGTGTGCTTTCCTGTCCCTGTAAGGAGGAGGAGGACGTCCTCCATGGTGCTGTCAGGATGGACTCCTGGAAACATCATTACCGGTAGGTCTAATACTATTTTTCAGCAGGAAATCTTGAATGCTTGACAGGAAAGAAGCTGCAGCAAAAACACAGGTTTTGGTTCATTTTTATCCCTTCAATTCAGTTGGTGGAAAAACACTGAAAGTGACATACAGTACTCTATGTCCACAAAACCAAGCAAAGCACCAAAATACTGATGTCAAACAAACAATGTGTGCATGAGATTTCTGAAATACTATAGACATAGCTGGTACTGTAACACACAGCTGAAAATTAGCATAAAAAGCATTAAAAAAATGCTGCAAAAAACTCCCAGTGTGAACTTAGCCTAAAAGGAGAAAAAGGGCAACAGGGTCTTTTGCAGACTGTATAATGTAGTTCTGTGATTTAGGTTCTGGTAAACAACACTACACTTGTTCTTTGTAGTATAAGTGTGTTCATCACTGGTGGACAGGAATAACCTCCTTTTGCAGCAACTGAGCTATGTATTATATAATATAATGAAACCCTGGTGTGAATGACTTTTGGACCCAGAGTCATCAAAGATTTGAAAGCTGCAACATTTTTGTGCAAAAATTTGCGACATTTGTAGTTTTCCCCCATCAGTGTTCGGCTTCCAGTCGGGGTGGTGCTGGCACAGTTTCAGTCACAGCTCAGTGTATAGAGAGCAGCATCTGTAACTGCGTCCTTGGCACTGACTGACAGATGGCTGTTATGCTGAGTCTGCTGTCAGTGCCAGGCGCGTGGTAACAGCCACTGCTCGTGATGCACAGAGCCGTGACTAAAAAGCGTGCCAGCGCCGACCCTATGACTGGAAACCGAATGCTGTTGGGTAAATAAAGTTAATTTGTTCCAGGCAGTGGGGCTCTCAGTGCAGGGCCACATGGTGTTCTATCAGATTAACCCCATATCTGCAGATTAATAGCATTATTTTACACAGTGGGTTCCATTTAAGAGGATTATGCCTCTTAAGGGGGACTCTGTCAGCACACAATGATAGTTCAAACCAAGCACAGGCACTTGGTGCTTTATGATGGGGCTTAAAGGCCCCTTTACATTTAGCGAAGCACCAGCGATCCCGACCACGATATGACCCGGTCAGGATCGCTGGTGCATCGCTAAGTGGTCGCTAGTGAGCTGCCAAACAGGCCGATCTCACCAGCGATGCAGCAGCGGTCGGGGGTCGTACTCACCTTTCAGATGCGGCGAGGTGACCGTCTTTCGCCTGCGTCCATGGCTTGCTCGTCGGCGCAAGCAAGAAGCCGACGAGAAATCGACCAGGCCGATCTCGCGCGATCAGCGATAACCAGCAGGGGAGCCGGTCAGAGGTAAGTATCACATGTAGCGATGTCACTAGCAATATCACTGCTGCATCACAATATCGGTGACGCTTTAGCGATATTGCTAGCGATATCGCTGTGTAAAGCCCCCTTAACATTTATATACACCTTCCTACCTGCTTGGTTTCCATCTGTCTCCTCCCTTCTCTGGCCCTATGAAGCCAAAGCTGTCAATCAAAGAAGAGGGGTGGAGATAGAGGGAAAACAAGCAGGGAGACAGTGTATGTAAATGACTAGCACTGAGCGGGGGAACTAAGTTTGAACGGTCATCCTGTGCTAAGAGTCCCCTTAATGAATCTGGCGCACCTGAAAAGTGGTGTGCGCCTCGTATCTTACTCCAATGATGTACATCTTTTATACTATCAGGATGAAATTATGTTTTTGTAATTGACAACATCTTAAAAGTGAGTCTGCACAGCCAGAGGAACTTATAAATTATTCACAATAATATTACAAGTTTTTTTTTTACCACAGTTATTCTGATTGGAGGCATTAAATATTTTTCAAGGCCTTGTGAAAAAAGATTTAACAATTTTGTATCATGAGTAGTGTTGAGCGATACTGTTCGATACCCAAAAATATCGTATCGGATGGTATCGCCGATTCCGATACCGGAAGTCCCATTCAAGTCAATGGGACTTCCGGTATCGGAATTAAAAAAAGCCCTTTATTTCCTTGTTGGCTAATTCTACATAATTGAAAACAAATAAGAATCATGTAGAATGTATTGTGGGAGGTGGAGGAGACCTTAAAAGCATAGTGGTTTATTCAAATCACATGGCATAGCATTAATTCCAATTTTTTTTTCAGTACGTTCGGAGTTAAAAAGATTTTGACTATGTTAACCTTTTTTATATTTTGTCAGATATGTATGTTTCACAACTTCCATGCTCTTCACGTTCTTTTGTACTTCTCCCACACTTTCCCCTTCATGATCCACAGCAGTAGCATTTTTTTCATCAACTTTTTCTTCACCTTATTCATCTTCTTCTTCTTCATCTTCTTCCCATTATTTTTTTTTTCCATTCTTCTTATTCAGCTATTATCAATTTTAATATGCTATTTCTTCATCTTCTTCCTATTCTTCTTTGTCTTCATTTTCTTATGGTGACAGGCATTCCTGTAGTACTTATCTATAAAAGTTATAAGATTACACCTTACGTTCTGCCTGTCACTAAAGATTTACAACAGGATTTGTCCGCGTTCAGTTTGGCCTGCAGCAGCAGGCATTTTCCAGGGGCACCACGAGGAGGAACGGACTCACCCCCATTTACTGCTTAGTCTTCTTCTGCTTATAATTTTGATTTCTTCTATGCTGATTTTTAGTGTTATGCTTAATGTTCTCCTGCTTTCTGTTCTTCTGCTTTTGCTTCTTGTTCTTCTGTCTTTTGTTCTGTATCTTGGTGGTTGTCTTCATGTTCTTTGTCTTATTATTTAGGGTCATATTTCTGGTCTTCTTTGGTGTGGTCTTCAGGGTCGTCGTCATCAGGGTCGTCGTCATGGAGATCAATAAGGATTACCAAAGACAATTTCAAAAAGCTTGATCTTGGAAATGTAGCAGAAGGTACAAGAAGGCTGAGAAACTGGCGAGAACCAGCAGACAGTGCTGGCACCCGGATGGGTAGCAGAAGGAACAAGAGCCAATGGCACTACCGAGGACCAACTGACGGTGCTGGACCACGGTTACTAAGTAGAAGGTACCTGTGCTAAAAAGCACTACCAAGGACCAGCTGACGGTGCTGGACCTCGGATACCGAGATGGAGGCACCTAGACCAAAGGCTGTGGCGAGAACCAGCAGACAGTGCTGGCACCCGGATGGGTAGCAGAAGGAACAAGAGCCAATGGCACTACCGAGGACCAACTGACGGTGCTGGACCACGGTTACTAGGCAGAAGGTACCTGTGCTAAAAAGCACTACCAAGGACCAGCTGACGGTGCTGGACTTCGGATACCGAGATGGAGGCACCTAGGCCAAAGGCTCTGGCGAGAACCAGCAGACAGTGCTGGAACCCGGGTGGGTAGCAGAAGGTACCCATTCAAAGCAAAGTAGCCAGGCCGCAAGCCGGCCGCAGTTACCGAAACCCACAGTCCTACAGGGGGTCCATGTCCCATTGGCACTACGGATCCAGCCTTCAGTGCCAGTTCCCGCAGCCCACATAGGAGTCACCTAAACTGCAGGCACCGTAGAGTCGGCTAACCCGGCCGCAAGACGACAGGACAACGGATGGGTGGCATAGTGACCTTGATACTACCCGGAAACAGCAGGCGTGCTGAAAACAGGCTGGGCAACAGGGAGTACCCGTGCCAAAGACACTGCCGAGAACCAGCTGACGGTGCTGGAACCCAGATGGGTAGCAAAAGCTACAAGAGCCAATGGCACTACCGAGGAACAGCTAACGGTGCTGGACCACGGTTACTAGGCAGAAGGTACCTGTGCTAAAAAGCACTACCAAGGACCAGCTGACGGTGCTGGACTTCGGATACCGAGATGGAGGCACCTAGGCCAAAGGCTCTGGCGAGAACCAGCAGACAGTGCTGGAACCCGGGTGGGTAGCAGAAGGTACCCATTCAAAGCAAAGTAGCCAGGCCGCAAGCCGGCCGCAGTTACCGAAACCCACAGTCCTACAGAGGGTCCATGTCCCATTGGCACTACGGATCCAGCCTTCAGTGCCAGTTCCTGCAGCCCACATAGGAGTCACCTAAACTGCAGGCACCGTAGAGTCGGCTAACCCGGCCGCAAGACGACAGGACAACGGATGGGTGGCATAGTGACCTTGACACTACCCGGAAACAGCAGGCGTGCTGAAAACAGGCTGGGCAACAGGGAGTACCCGTGCCAAAGACACTGCCGAGAACCAGCTGACGGTGCTGGAACCCAGATGGGTAGCAAAAGCTACAAGAGCCAATGGCACTACCGAGGAACAGCTGACGGTGCTGGACCACGGTTACTAGGCAGAAGGTACCTGTGCTAAAAAGCACTACCAAGGACCAGCTGACGGTGCTGGACTTCGGATACCGAGATGTAGGCACCTAGGCCAAAGGCTCTGGCGAGAACCAGCAGACAGTGCTGGAACCTGGGTGGGTAGCAGAAGGTACCCATTCAAAGCAAAGTAGCCAGGCCGCAAGCCGGCCGCAGTTACCGAAACCCACAGTCCTACAGGGGGTCCATGTCCCATTGGCACTACGGATCCAGCCTTCAGTGCCAGTTCCCGCAGCCCACATAGGAGTCACCTAAACTGCAGGCACCGTAGAGTCGGCTAACCCGGCCGCAAGACGACAGGACAACAGATGGGTGGCATAGTGACCTTGACACTACCCGGAAACAGCAGGCGTGCTGAAAACAGGCTGGGCAACAGGGAGTACCCGTGCCAAAGACACTGCCGAGCACCAACTGGCGTTGTTGGAGCCCAGGGACAATCATGGTGTAGGCCGAGGCCTACTTGGTGGTAGTTTTAGATTGTTTGTAGGCTACAACAGACTGTCAACGTGCTCCAATTAGGCATCTGTCTCCACTCTGTTTCCAGGATTTCACGTGACCACCAACACCGCCAGTTTATGCGTACAGTAGCCGTCTGCCCAATCCACACGTGTTCCAGTGTTACTGGTGTTCTGTAATGTCAGCAGATCCCCTGATGTTTGTCTGCCAATGTCTCCTGCTCTGTCCACATTCCCACCACTTGCAGTGGGAAGGTGGACAGCGCAGGAGACGGCGCCGGACACACATTGGGGGATCAGCTCACGTTACAGAACACCAGGAACACAGGAACAAGTGTGGAATGCGTGGACGGCAACTGTGAGCAGGAACTGGCGGTGTTGGAGGTCAGGGGAAATACTAGAGACAGAGTGGAGACAGAGGCCAAATCAGAGAATGTTTAAATCTGAAGTAGTTACAATTTGGAGGCAGCAGCAGTTTGCCCTCCACACAGCAGGGGATCAGCTGACTTTACCGAACCCCACTTTCACATGAACGAGTGTGTTTTTCTGTGTGGACAGCACTTCCGAGCACCAACTAGCGTGTTGGAGCCCAGGGACAATCAGGGTGCAGGCCGAGGCCTACTAGGAGCCAGGTGTAAAGCTGTGGTATTTTGAATTTGGAGGCAGCAGCAGTTTGCCCTCCACACAGCAGGGGATCAGCTGACGTTACCGAACCCCACTTTCACATGAACGAGTGTGTTTTTCTGTGTGGACAGCACTTCCGAGCACCAACTAGCGTTGTTGGAGCCCAGGGACAATCAGGGTGCAGGCCGAGGCCTACTAGGAGCCAGGTGTAAAGCTGTAGTATTTTGAATTTGGAGGCAGCAGCAGTTTGCCCTCCACACAGCAGGGGATCAGCTGACATTACCGAACCCCACTTTCACATGAACGAGTGTGTTTTTCTGTGTGGACAGCACTTCCGAGCACCAACTAGCGTTGTTGGAGCCCAGGGACAATCATGGTGCAGGCCGAGGCCTACTAGGAGCCAGGTGTAAAGCTGAGGTATTTTGACTTTGGAGTGAGCAGGACACTTTGCCATACACACAGCAGGGGATCAGCTGACGTTACCGAACCCCACTTACACATGAGCGAGTGTTTTGTCTGTGCGGACAGCACTTCTGAGCAACAACGGGCGTTGCTGTAGCCCAGGGAAAATCAGGTAGTAGGCCGAGGCTTATTTGGTGGCAGTTTGCGATTGTTTCTAGACTACTACTAACTGTCAACGTACTCCAATTAGGCCTCTGTCTTCACTCTGTTTCGAGTATTTCCTCTGGCTTCCAACCACGCCAGTTGCTGCTCTGAAATGCCGTCTGCACAACCCACACTTGTTCCTGTGTTACTGGGGTTCTGTAACAGCAGCTTCTCCCTAGAGGTGAGTCAGGCAATGTCTCCTGCTCTGTCCACATTTCCACTACAAGTAGTGGGAATGTAGACAAAGCAGGAGACATTGCCGTGCTCACCTCTGGAGATGAGCAGATGTTACAGGACCCAGGTAACACAGGAACAAGTGTGGATTGTGCAGACGGCACTTGAGAGCAGAAACAGGCGGTGTTGTAGGCCAGAGGAAATACTCAAAACAGAGTGGAGACAGAGGGCAAATCAGAGAACATATTAAATCAGAGGTAGTCAGAAGTTGTAGGCAGCAGGAGAGTTTGCCGTACACACAGCAGGGGATCAGCTGACGTTACCGAACCCCACTTACACATGAGCGAGTGTTTTGTCTGTGCGCACAGCACTTCAGAGCACCAACTGGCGGTGTCGGAGCCCAGGGAAAATCAGGTAGTAGGCCGAGGCCTACTTGGAGCCAGGTGTAAATCTGAGGTTGTTTGACTGTGGAGTGAGCAGGACACTTTGCCATACACACAGCAGGGGATCAGCTGACGTTACCGAACCCCACTTACACATGAGCGAGTGTTTTGTCTGTGCGGACAGCACTTCTGAGCACCAACTGGCGGTGTTGGAGCCCAGGGAAAATCAGGTAGAAGGCCGAGGCCTACTTGGTGGCAGTTTGCGATTGTTTCTAGACTACTACTAACTGTCAACGTACTCCAATTAGGCCTCTGTCTTCACTCTGTTTCGAGTATTTCCTCTGGCTTCCAACCACGCCAGTTGCTGCTCTGAAATGCCGTCTGCACAACCCACACTTGTTCCTGTGTTACTGGGGTTCTGTAACAGCAGCTTCTCCCTAGAGGTGAGTCAGGCAATGTCTCCTGCTCTGTCCACATTTCCACTACAAGTAGTGGGAATGTAGACAAAGCAGGAGACATTGCCGTGCTCAACTCTGGAGATGAGCAGATGTTACAGGACCCAGGTACCATAGGAACAAGTGTGGATTGTGCAGACGGCACTTGAGAGCAGAAACAGGCGGTGTTGTAGGCCGGAGGAACTACTCAAAACAGAGTGGAGACAGAGGGCAAATCAGAGAACATATTAAATCAGAGGTAGTCAGAAGTTGTAGGCAGCAGGAGAGTTTGCCGTACACACAGCAGGGGATCAGCTGACGTTACCGAACCCCACTTACACATGAGCGAGTGTTTTGTCTGTGTGGACAGCACTTCTGAGCAACAACGGGCGTTGCTGTAGCCCAGGAAATAAAGTTCAGGTCATAGAAACATGAACACAACAGGAGACCTGGATCCTGTTGCCAGCCAATTATTTATTCTGGAAGAGGACTGGCAAATTCAGGTGAGATCCAGGCCTTGTTCATTTTCACAAAAGTAAGCCAGTCAACATTATCGGCGGATAGTCGCGTGCGACGGTCTGTTACCACATCACCTGTAGCACTAAAGACACGTTCCGATAATACACTGGCAGCAGGGCAAGCCAGCACCTCCAATGCATACTGGATAAGCTCTGGCCATGTATCCAGCTTAGAGACCCAATACTTGAACGGGGAAGAGCCGTCTGGGAGAACACTAACAGGGCACGACAAGTAGTCTGTCACCATCTGACGGAAACGTTGCCTCCTGCTGACTGGAGCCGTCTGTGATGGTGTAGCCGTTTGTGGCGGTCCCACAAAACTTTTCCACATTTGGGCCATACTGGCCTTGCCTTGTCCTGCGGCACTGCCTCTGCTACCTCTTTGTGCAGAGCTTCCTCCACTGCCTCTACCCACATGGCTGCTTTGAAAAGCACTACCAGCAACACTTGTGGGGGGAATGGAGAACATGATGGCCTGCACAAGTGTTTCTTGGTACTCCCACATATTTCGCTCCCTGTTCAACTGTGGTATGAGGCTTTGTAAGTTGTCCCGGTAGCGAGGATCTAGGAGGGTGTACACCCAATAATCAGCCATGTGGAGAATGTTGGCGATGCGGCGGTCATTTAACAAGCACTGCAGCATGAAATCAACCATGTGCTGCAGACTGCCAACTGGACCGGAAACGCTGTCCACAGCTTGAGGCAGCATCTCTGCCTGCTCAGCATCACCCCACCCTCGCTGTACACACTGACTACTAGAGCCTTGTGTACCTCCCTCCTCTGGAGAGATGTGTTCCTCCTCCTCCATTGACTCCTCGTCATCCTCCTCACTAAGTGTCCCCTGCCTGGGCCTTTGTGTGGAAGCACGTTGCGCAGGCTTGCCAGAAGCAGATGGCATTTCTGACTGCTCATCCTCGACCTCTTCAAAAACCTCCTCACTTAGTGCTTGTAAGGTTTTTTGAAGCAGACAGATGAGGGGGACAGTCATGCTGATTAGTGCATCATCTGCACTGGCCATCCGCGTGGAGTCATCGAAGGCACGCAAAACTTGGTAGATGTCCCTCATAGTGGCCCACTCAGTGGTGGTGAAGTGTGTCCGGCGCACAGTGCGACTTGTTTGCGCCTGATGCAGCTGGTACTCCATTACTGCTGCCTGCCGCTCACACAACCGCTCCAACATATGTAACGTTGAATTCCACCTGGTGGGGAGGTCACATATGATGCGATGTTCTGGCAGGCGGAATCGGCGTTGCAGAGATGCAATGCGCGATCTTGCCATGCTGGAACGCCGCAAGTGAGCACACTCTAGGCGAACCTTGTGCAGCAGTGCATCAAGATCCGGATAGTCCCTCAGAAAGCTCTGCACGACCAAATTGAGCACGTGTGCCAGACATGGTATGTGAGTGAGGTTGCCTAGGCCCAGAGCTGCCACTAGATTTCGGCCATTGTCACTCACTACCAAACCTGGCTGGAGATTCGCTGGCACAAACCACACATCGCTCTCCTGCTTGATGGCATTCCAGAGCTCCTGTGCTGTGTGGCTCCGATTCCCCAAAGAAATTAATTTAAGGACGGCCTGTTGACGTTTGGCCACACCTGTGCTGATATCTGGCCTAACAGGCTCACGCAGTGCTGATTCCGAGGAACTAGAGTAGGAGGAGGACTCAATATGTACAGACTGCATTCCTGCAATCCTTGGAGTTGGCAGAATACGTACAGAGCCACTCTCCAGATCTGTACCCGGCTCCGCAACATTGACCCAATGGGCAGTGAGGGAAAGGTATCGTCCCTGTCCATGGCTACTGGTCCACGCATCGGTGGTCAGGTGGACCTTGCTACTGACGGCATTTAGTAGCGCATTTTTAATTTTTCCCTCCACATGCTTTTGCAGGGCAGGGACAGCTTGCCTGCTGAAATAAAAGCGGCTGGGCACATTGTATTGTGGAACTGCCAATGACATAAAGTTCCGGAAGGTGTCAGTCTCCACCAGCCTGAATGACAGCATCTCAAGGGCCAGTAGTTTGGCAATGCCGGCATTCAGAGCCAGTGCTCGGGGATGGTTTGCCGAGTATGGCCGCTTTTTCTCCCATGCCTGTGCTACCGATTGCTGGTGAGTGGCCTGGGAATGTGCTGATGACTGCGAACGTGGTTCAGTGGGTGGAATTTCACTGGGTCTCTGGACAACAGTGGCAGTGGTTCTTCCATGGCGTTCCAGTGAGGAAGCCGAACCAGCTGTGTGTGAGCTGGAGGAAGAGGCCCCAACACGAGCTGAAGAGGTGGTAGGTGCTGCTGAAGGTTGGCCTACATCTTCAGTGTGTCTGTGTAACTCCACCTCGTGCTTGGTACGCACATGTTTCCACATATTTGTGGTATTGAGGTTGGTCACATTTTTCCCTCGTTTCACTTTCTGATGACACAGCTTGCATTTGACAAAGCAAATGTCATCTGCAACTGTGTCAAAAAAAGACCACGCACTGCAAGTCCTGGGAGCGCCCGTTTTGTGTTTTGGAAGAGGATTGCTCCTCACGGGTGCCAAAGTGGAGGCTACAGGCAACCAAGTCTGCCCCCGCCCTCTCCCTCCTCTTTTGGCCGTTCGGGGAATCTCTTCCTCAGAGCTGCTCCCACCACCTTCCTGTGGCTGACGCCATGATGGGTCAAGGACCTCATCATCTCCACTCCCCTCTTCAAGCACCGGCTGGTCCTGGGTTGTCTCGCCAGCACCGTACGCACCAGAAATTGGCAACTGAGTCTCATCATCATCAGATGAGCACTGAGGTGTGCTGACAATAGGCACTGGCCCACCCGCCTCTTCAGATTCAGAGGGACAAAGCAGTTGCGCATCACTGCATACTCCCTCTTCTTCACGCTCTAGAATGCTGCTTGGCTGGCCACCTCTTTCCAAGCCAACAGATTCTGAGAACAGAAGTAAAGATTGAGATGGCTCCTGTCCAGGGCTCTCAGACTGCCTGGGCAATTTGGCAGGTGGTGAAGAGACAGATGGTTGCTCTTCAGTGCTCTGGCCTTGGGAGGATGCGGAAGTCATTGAAGTGGATGCGTTAGCTGCCATCCATCCGACAACGGCTTCAATTTGTTCGTCACGCAGCAGTGGGGTACGGCGAGGTTCCACAAAGCTGCGCATGAAGGACTGTTGCCTGGTAAAAGTGGGGGATGCCGGGTCACTAGTGGCCGCAGCAGACACCGAATCCCCACGTCCTCTCCCTGCTGAATCCCCCCGTCCTCTCCCTGCTGAAACTCCACGGCCACGACCACGTGCCTTACTCCCTGCCTTCTTCATCTTGGTGGACTGATAAAGATAGGCAGAAAAGTAAAAAAGGGGTGGCTTAGTGTTCTTATTCCTGAGCACCTGCTAACCAGTATAAGAAACACTAATTTGGCTAAGAGTGTGTGTACTACACTTTAATATGATCTAATGTGGCCTAGACAACTGTAAAGTGGAGTGTTTGGTGAACTTTATTTCTTTTTTTTTGGGGGGGAAGGAAAGGATGTGACCAAAGTTTGAAAGCTATAGTATCACAAACTTTTTGGAGTGATTACAGTGCAGGAAGCTAACCTACAATGCAATTGATGAGGCTCCAAAAAATAGGGTGATACTAGCCTGGCTGGCCCTGAAGGGCACAAGCCAGCAAAAAGGCTCCTCTATCTAATCCTATATAGTGTTTGCAACCAACCAATGACAATGGATGCGGTTGGAAGCACACTAATATAGGAGCAAAAATCTGGCTAAATTAGCTGCAAAAAAAGGACTATGTATGAGGCAGTGACGCACGCTGAGCGGACTACAGCTAGCGGTGGCTGTAGAACACACTGCAACATGAGCTGCACTCACACACAGAGAGACCTATCAGACAGCCAAAAACAGTGCAGAGAAATGGGCTATAGCACTGAAAGGCTGCTGAAAGGCTCCGCTGTCCACTCCTTTAGTGTTTGCAACCAACGTATATGGATACGTATGGAAGCACACTATACAGGAGAAAAAAAAAGCAGCAATAAAAGAAAAATGTGTATGAGGCAGAGACACACGCTGGGCGGCCTACAAGCAGACGTGCCTGCAGGACACACTACACAGCGTGGGTCTGCACTCACATCCCTTGCAGACAGCTGTGAAAACAGCGCTGCTAGGGAAAAGCAAGCTACAGTGGTGGTTTATGTAGCATGGGTTAAGCACTATATGTTTTGTGGAATCGCTATTTCTAACTGTCCCTCACAGTCTTCAACAGCAGCCTGTCCCTAACTGAATTCACAGCAGAGTGACCAGAAATGGCGGCTGCAGCGCTTTTTATAGTGCATCATGACATCATTTCAGCAGCCAATCACAGGCATGCCAGTAGTTAACATGCCTACATGCCTAACAGGATGTGCCCACACTTCTGAGGATCCCCATTGGCTGAATCAAATCGAGCGGGCTCCTAGCATTATGGGAACTTCCGATTCCGGTATTCGATATGAAAAAAGTATCGGAACTAAGTATCGGAATTCCGATACAGCTAATATCGGCCGATACCCGATACTTGCGGTATCGGAATGCTCAACACTAATCATGAGGTCCAACATAAAACCCTAAAAAAATACCATCCTACTTATCCACAGGCTGTTCTTTCTGAGCTAAAAGAAAATAACAGGATTACTATAGGACTGATATATAGCCCAAAAAAAAGTTATTCCTCTACATGACAGTATCAAAAATTCACTTTATTAAATGGGTACATATAAAAACAGACAGGTACTACGGAGAAAACTCAGTGTGGATAACAAAGATGGAATTGTATAGGCAAACTAGCTGAAGAGTCCGGCGCTGCCCGGGCATAGTAACTAACTGTGGTTAGTTATAGCAAATTATAATTATCCTCCATCCCATAGTCCCGTGCCCATATACCCATCAAACATATCCACGATCCCATAGGCCCATGCCTACATACCCATCATACATATCCTCCATCCCATAGTCGAGTGCCCATATACCCATCACACATCCTTCATCTCATAGTCCCATGCCCATATACCCATCACACATCCTCCATCCCATAGTCCCATGCCCATATACCCATCATACATATTCGCCATCCCATAGTCGAGTGCCCATATACCCATCACACATCATCTCATAGTCCAATGCCCATATACCCATCATACATATCCGCCTTCCCATAGTCCCGTGCCCATATACCCGTCATACATATCCTCCATCCCATAGTCCAGTGCCCATATACCCATCACACATCCTCCATTCCATAGGCCCGTGCCCATATACCCGTCATACATATCCTCCATCCCATAGTCCAGTGCCCATATACCCATCACACCTCCTCCATCCCATAGTCAACCATTATGACATCATAATGAGGGGCAGGGCTTGCAACCTATGATGACATCAGCGTCGCCATGACAACCATTATGACATCATAATGAGGGGCGGGGCTTGACGTGCACACACTTTTTCCCCATTATGTGGACAGGGACAAAATTGTTTGGTGAATTGGAACGCACGGGGTTAAAATTTCGCCTCACAACATAGCTTAGGATGCTCTCGGGGTCCAGACGTGTGACTGTGCCAAATTTTGTGGCTGTAGCTGCGACGGTGCGGATGCCTATCCCGGACATACACACACACACATACATACATACATACACACTTTGAGCTTTATATATTAATTACTTTTGCACTCAGGGTTTAGATCAGAGCCCTGACCTAAACCCAATTGAGCATCTCTGGAAAGATCTGAAAATGGCTGTCCACCAACGTTCACGATCCAACCTGACGGAACTGGAGAATATCTGCAAGGAAGAATGGCAGAGGATCCCCAAATCCAGGTGTGAAAAACTTGTTACATCATTCCCAAGAAGACTCATGGCTGTACTAGCTCAAAAGGGTGCTTCTACTCAATACTGAGCAAAGGGTCTGAATACTTATGACTGTGTGATATTTCAGTTTTTCCTCTTTAAATCTATTGGGAAATTTTTTTTTATTTTTTTTTTGTCACGATGTGGTGCAGAGTGTACATGTACATTAATGAGAAATAAATAAACTTTTTTTGAATTTACCAAATGGCTGCAATGAAACAAAGTGTGCAAAATCTAAAGGGGTCTGAATACTTTCCGTACCCATTGTAAGTATTTCCAGATACCGTATATACTTGTGTATAAGCTGAACCCCATAATTTTGCCGCAAACAACGGGGAAAATTTATTGACTTGAGTATAAGCCGAGGGTGGGAAATGCAACATGCTCCATATTAATATATGCCCCATATAATGCTGCACAAAGGTTAATGGTGGCCCATAACATGCCCATATTAATATATGCCCCTTACAATAATGCTGCACAAAGATTATTGGTGTCCCATAACATGCTCCATGTATGCCCCACATAATAATGCTGCTGCTGCAATTTAAAAAAAAAGACATACTCACCTCTCCTTATGGCATGGCTGGCTCACCCGCCCCAAGTGCTACTCACCCTCCTGGCGTCTGCATATACGCCTCCGCTACATCTCAGTCCCGGTGTCTGTATCTCCCTTCCTGTCTTTTTCCTGTGCGGTCACATGGTACTGCTCATTAAAGTCATTAATATGCGGCTCACCGCTGTGAGAGTGGAGACACATCCATATTCATGACTTTAATGAGCGGTACCGTGTGACCGCACAGGAAGAAGACAGGCAGGGAGATACAGATGCTGGGACTGAGATGTAGCAGGGCCGAATATGCAGACGCCAGGAGGGTGAGTATCATGTCTCCTGCTCCCCCCTCCCTCACTGGCTTTCAGATGTATGACTCGTGTATAAGCCGAGAGGGTCTTTTTCAGCCCAAAAAAGGGGCTGAAAAACTCGGCTTATACACGAGTATGTACGGTAAGTATTAGAAATATGCAATGGTGTCTTCCCCTAGTGGTGTTGTTAGATATATGAAATAATATAGATTTCCAATGGTCGAAGGGGGCAGATTGCCCATCTGAGGAAGCCATCAAGCGAAATGCGAGTCAGAGGGTTCATCTAGTGCGGACTACTGTATATCGTAATATTTGATATTTTTCATCATTCTTCCTTCCATGTGAAATCTGGATTGGTATATTAGTAATGTTTAACCTTTATAATGTATAGCTTTTTCTTTGTTTGTTCCTTATAACAATCTGGTTATATTGAGCAACTTTCCACCACTGGAAATCTATATTATGTCAAATATCTAACAACCCCACTAGGGGGAGACACTGTTGTGTATTTCCACTACTTGTTATATGGAACTTTGGTCCGTCAGTTATCCACATTGAATATTGTCTCTATAGAACCTGTCTTTATATTTTTTTTAATGTGCATATTTGATACCGGAGTCATTTTCTCTTTTTTGGCTATTTCTGCTTACCATATGTGATGCTTATTAATGTATTTGACCCTATGAATGTATTACTACTTGACCAGCTGATAAAGGTGGGGCCATTGTAATTTTTCATATGGGTTTATATGGAAAACTTAACAAACGTTGTCCCTCAATACGACTTGTTGTCTAGTAATCCAGTCCAGACTTTTCAAAAGATCATTTTAAAAATTGGTACAAAAGGGGGTTGAAACTAGAATTTTAACCAAAAATCATGATTCATTTATAGTGATAATTTGCACTATTGCTTCTGTTTTCCATTCCCTTCCAACGTGAATAAACTGGTCATGCTTCCCATAGTTGCAGGGATTGGTTCCTTTGTTGAAAATTTGAGTGGGTGGGTTGACAGCTTGTTGCAACCTTTTTGTTAAAATAAATTCCTACTTTTATGAAAGATACTAAATATATATTATAACTGCTATCGGAGATTAATTGGTTACAGAATTGCAGGTGGATCACATGCGATGTATCTGCATTAAATAGATCTATTTTGCCCGATTGTGCCCTAAAAGCACTATGCTCGTTTTTTAAAAAATACGGTAATTTTTCTACCAATTTCAGTGAGAGTATCAATTGATTCTGTTCCAATATCTTCTGTCACATACTTTTTTTTTCTATTTGTTGGTGTATATTATATGCAGAACTGCAAGAGCCAGTATGTGATCAAATTTTTCACCATCTTTAGCTATAATTTACATGGCCTGGTGGGAGGATATTACTTTTTTTTTAATGAGGTATCATTGATCTGGTGTGGTCGGTATATTGATGATTGGATAATCATTTGTGGATCTGCTGTAGCGGCCACCCGGAGTTTATGCATTTTCTCAAAAATAACTCCCATCAATTTGACTTTTACATTTGAGGTCTTTGATCAAACGGTGAATTTTCTTCTTACGGCCAATAATCATACTGGTACTTTTACAACTTGTGCATTTCATAATTCTGGGGCTGGAAATTCCTTATTACTTGCAGAGTTATGTCATCCCAAATAAATAAAAAAAAAAAAAGCAGTTCCAGTTGGCGAATTGACACAAGCGGGAAACTGCTCAATCGAATGAGGATGGGAACTGAGCAAATACTAGTATGTAGGCGATTGGAAGAACAAGGCTATTTCCCCTGGATGACAAATAGGACCAAAAACTAAAAGTAAATAACCGGCATAGAAAGTGTTAATTTAATAAAAAAATATTAAAAGCATAATTTGTTTGGATTTAACAATTTATCTGTTTTCATCAACCTTTTTAGACTAGAATTTGATAACATGAAAAAAAAAATCTAAACTGTGTGCCCATGTTACAGCAAGATAGATCCTTGGACACTTATCAAAAATGGAAATAAAATAATCCTACGAAAAATATACTCTTGGACAAATGTTACTCACACTATTTTTTAGTGTGGCTATAGCATATGTACAGCTTGTCTTTTGGAAGAAAAATAAACATCTATTGCTAGCAGCATACATTATAAAATAAAATCTATAATCAATTCTAATTCCACATGTGTAGTCTATCTGATTACGTGCGTTAGTTGCAATATTCATTATATAGGATGTACAACATATCTTTGAGGCTTCATTCCCACTATGAGCTTTTGGTGAGTCTTTGATGTTGCAGAATTTCTGTAAATGAATTGCGTTTTTTCATTGCGATTTTCAGTGCAATTTTTTTACATGCTTTTTTTTTTTGCGTTTTTGGTCTATCATGCTAAACCCCTTTCTGACATCTGACTTAATGATCCGTCCATGTGACTTGGGCCTGTTTATGGACAGATCATTGCGTCATATGTTTAATGCGACACTGTGACTTAAGTCACGGTGATCGCATCAAAATTCCGGCGCAAACCCCCGGTTCATCATTTTCTAACTGGTCTCCTGTAGACGCAGTTGAAATGATATAGTTTTGGTGACTGGTCCTTCACATGGGGATCCTGAAGAAGCCAGAGCTTCGGCAATACTGGAGCGTTGATGTTTTATACAACACTCCAGTGTTCCGAATGGTCATGGACCGGACACGTTTTGAGGCCATTGACAAATTCCTGCATTATACCGATAATGCACAGTGTCCCCCACGATATGACCCCATCTTTGACCGTCTATTCAAGTTTCGGCCGGTCATCGAACATTTCAACAAAAAGTTTTCTGAAGTGTACTTGCTCCAAAGGGACATCTGCATAGATGAGTCCTTAATTCATTTTAAGGGAAGGCTCAGATTCCGTCAGTACCTGCCCAGCAAGAGGGCTAGGTACGGAATTAAGCTCTATAAGCTGTGTGAGAACACCTCAGGGTACACCCACAGATTTACAGTTTATGAAAGGAAGGACATCTGGATTGAACCCCTTGAATGCCCCCCTGTCCTGGGAGTGAGTGGGAAAATTGTATGGGATTTGGTGCACCCACTGCTGGAAAAGGTTATCACCTCTACACGGATAACTTTTATACCAGCATCCCACTTTTCAAATCCCTCTCTGCGTGAAGTACAGCAGCCTGCGGTATTGTCCACAAAAATCAGTGAGGTCTCCCAAAAACGCTACTTGGACAGATGCTTATAAGGGCTGACAGCAGAGCCCAATGTAGCGACCACCTACTGGTGGTCAAGTACAAGGACAAAAGGGATGTCTTTTTCTTGACCACCGTACACCCTCGGCATTATACGAGGTACCTCTGCACAGGTCAGCAAACCGGACTGTGTACTGGGGTACAACAAAAACATGGGGGCGTTGATCTCTCTGATCAACTCCTCCAGCCATACAGCGCTTTGAGAAAGGCCAAGGTGTGGTGCAAAAAGCTGGCCGTGCACATTGTACAAATGGCAATGCTCAACGCTTTCCTGCTGTCACGATGTGCAGGCCAGACCGCTATGTCGTACCTTCAGTTCCAGGAGGTAGTGATTAAGGTATTAATCTTTGGAAATCAGGAAAGACCCAGTACTTCCAGAACTGAAGGTGCTCGTATCGTACCAGGTCAGCATTTCCTGGGGGGAGGTCCCGCAAACTTGAAAAAAAGGAAGGTTGCAAAAGAGGTGCCGTGTGTGTTAAGAGAGGACTCCAATTATCAATGCGACACCTGCCCTGACAAACCTAGCCTGTGTATGAAAGATTGCTTAAAATTGTACCACACCTCCATGCACTAATAATTTACTTACTAGTTTCCACTTTTTTTTTTTTTTTTTTTTTTTACTGTTTAGGCACATCAGTGTTGTGAGTTCATTTTCCCCTTCATTACTGAGGCCCGAGGAACTCCCTCTTCTGGTAAAGAAAGGTAGTGAGCCTGATTATCAAACACCTGATGCTGATGATGATGACTGGCTGAGTGGAGTTACTGACTGGATATAAGGCTGCCGACGCCCTTCTGCCCTGCGGGTGATTTCTCTGTGGGATCCTTGGAGACCAGTCTGAATTCCTGCTCCTCTAAAGCTAAGTTTGCTGCTCGGCCTTTTGCATTGGTGCTTTGACTTTGTTTTGCATTGTTTTTCTGGATTTCTGCCATTCCCTGCTGGGGTGTGCTGAATTCCTTTAGCTCTGTCTTCTGAAAATACCTGAGTGCTGATTTAGTTTTTGAAGCCTAGCTGCTTCAGGGTCTTTTTCATATCAGCTTGTTGGCTTATGTCTTTGATAGGGTTTTGGCAGATTGCAGACAGCAGCCTTCCTGTCCTTTCCTATCTAGGTAGTTTTGGGCCCCGTCTTTGCTCAGTCTATCTTTCTGTCTGTGTTAGTGTTTTCATCTTGCTTCACCGTCATTATATGTTGGGGGCTGCCTATTGCTTTGGGGTCTGCTCTGGGGCAGTTTAGATTTCCCCTTTCTTTCTTTAGGCCTATTTAATTCTCCGGCTGTGATCGAGGGGTCTAGGGCATCGTAGGAACCCCCCACGGCTACTGCTAGTTGTGTTGGTAGGTTCAGGGGTCTGCAATCTGATAGTTGCCAACTTCTCTGGTTTTCTGGACTTAGCTTGTATTTCTGTTTTTGCCTCCTAAGGTGACTCATTCATAACAGAATCACCCGCCATACCGCAGATCCTAGGGTACTCAATAGCAGGAAAGAATTGTAAAAAAAAAGTGTGTATATTTTTTCCTCTATATCTCTGAGGCCGTAGGGGGAATTTTTTTTTTCTCTCAATGGAGATAAAGCAATTGTCTGATCGTGTGGAGCAGCTTGCTGCGGTAGTGCGGGGAATTTCCGCCTACCTTGCTCATTCACATGCTGCTGAACCAAAGATTCCTACACCTAAAGTATTTTTTGGGGATCGGTCTAAATTTTTGAATTTCAAAAATAATTGTAAATTATTTTTTGCCTTGAAGCCTAACTCGTCAGGGAGCTCCGCGCAGCAGGTTAAAATTGTCATCTCTTTGCTGCGTGGCGATCCCCAGGATTGGGCGTTCTCTTTGAAACCAGATGATCCTATTCTGACTAATGTGAACGCATTTTTTCAGGCCTTGGGGTTGTTGTATGACGAACCTAATGCCATTGATCAGGCTGAAAAGACCCTGCTGGCATTGAACCAGGGTCGTGATTCTGCAGAATTGTACTGTCAAAAATTCCGAAAGTGGGCAGTACTTACTACCTGGAATGATAATGCCTTGGCTGCTCTCTTTCGGAAGGGGTTGTCAGAAGCCGTAAAAGATACTATGGTGGGATTTCCTGTTCCCTCTGGTCTTGACGATTCTATGTCATTAGCCATTCAGGTTGATCGGCGTTTGCGCGAACGCAAAGCTGCACGAGAGGTGTTGCCACCTGTTGAACAAATGTCTGAACCTATGCAATGTGATAGAGTTTTTTCCAGAGAGCAGCGTCAGGAGTTCAGAAGGCGTAATAAGTTGTGTTTTTTCTGTGGAGATGCCTCGCATATTATTTCTGTCTGTCCTAAACAAGAGAAACGCTTTGCACACACGTTTTCTGTTGGGGGGTGTTCAACCTAAGTTTCTTCTGGCTATTACTCTGATCTGCTCCCTGTCCACATTTTCCGCCAAGGCTTTTGTGGATTCGGGAGCAGCCCTAAACCTAATGGACTTGGATTTTGCTAAACGTTGTGGATTTCCGATGACACCTCTGCAGACGCCTATCCCTTTGAGGGGGATTGATGCTACTCCTTTGGCTAAAAATAAACCTCAGTTTTGGACCCAGGTGGTAATGCGGGTCGCCCCAGACCATCAAGAAAATTGCAGATTTTTGGTGTTGCATAATCTGCATGATACTATTGTTCTGGGGTTTCCCTGGTTACAAATTCATAATCCAGTTTTGGATTGGAAATCTGTGTCTGTGGTGAGTTGGGGTTGTCGGTGTGCCTTTAGTGAGGCTCCGGTGTTTTCCACCTCTCCTCAGTCACATGATGTTCCTGATTATTTGGCGGACTTTTATGATGTATTTAGTGAGAATGAGTCTGCGTCTCTGCCTCCTCATAGGAGTTATGACTGTGCAATTGAACTGAGCCCGGGGTGTACATTTCCCAAGGGTCGGCTCTTCAATTTATCTGTACCCGAGCACGAGGCTATGCGATCCTATATTAAGGAGGTGTTGGAGAAGGGTCATATTAGACCATCCTCGTCACCCTTAGGTGCCGTTTTTTTTTTTGTAGCCAAAAAGGATGGATCATTAAGACCTTGTATTGATTATCGTGCCCTCAACAAAATTACTGTTAAATATCAGTATCCGTTACCCCTGATTTCTGATCTATTCTCCAGAGTTAAAGGTGCTTGCTGGTTTACCAAGCTTGACCTCAGGGGGGCGTATAATCTTATTCGCATTAAGCATGGGGATGAATGGAAGACGGCGTTTAATACTCCGGAGGGGCATTTTGAGTACCTGGTGATGCCTTTTGGGCTCACTAATGCCCCTTCTGTCTTCCAGTGCTTCATGAACGATATTTTCCGAGATTTTGTCGATAAATTTTTGATTATCTATCTGGATGATATTTTGATCTTCTCCAAGGATTGGGATTCTCATGTGGAACATATTCGGACTGTGTTTCGGATCTTGAGGGAGAATTCCCTGTATGTCAAAGGATCTAAATGCCTTTTTGGAGTACAGAGGATTTCTTTTTTGGGATTTATTTTGTCCCCGTCAACTATTGAAATGGACTCGGCCAAGGTACAGGCCATTTACGATTGGGTTCAGCCCACTTCTTTGAAGGCCCTCCAGAAGTTTTTGGGTTTTGCTAATTTTTATCGGAAATTTATAGCAAAATTTTCTAGTATTGCCAAGCCATTGACTGATTTGACTAAGAAGGGTGCTGATGTGTTAAATTGGTCTCCGGAGGCTGTTTCTTCCTTTCAGGAGCTGAAGCGAAGATTCACCTCCGCCCCGGTTTTAGGGCAACCTGATGTCTCACTTCCATTCCAGGTAGAGGTGGATGCTTCTGAGATTGGTGCAGGAGCTGTTTTGTCCCAAAAGGATCCTGTTAACATCTAAAATGAATCCCTGTGCTTTCTTTTCCCGAAAGTTCTCTCCATCTGAACGTAACTATGATGTGGGGAATAGGGAACTGTTGGCCATGAAATGGGCATTTGAGGAGTGGAGACATTGGTTGGAGGGAGCTAAGCATCAAGTCGTGGTCCTCACTGACCACAAGAATTTGATTTACCTAGAGTCGGCTAAGCGCTTGAACCCTAGACAGGCTAGGTGGGCCTTGTTTTTTACACGTTTTGATTTTGTGGTTTCTTTTCTTCCTGGACCGAAGAATGTCAAGGCAGACGCCCTCTCTAGGAGCTTCTTTGCTGATTCTCCTGTGGTGACCAAGCCTGCTACCATCTTAGGCGAAGGGGTAGTTCTTTCTGCCATCTCGCCCGATTTGAGACGTGCTCTGGAAGAGTTCCAGGAGGACAAACCTGAGCATTTTCCCAGTGGAAAGTTGTATGTTCCTGACCAGTGGAAGAAGAGAGTGATGTCTGAAGTTCATTGCTCTGCTTTGGCCGGTCATCCAGGTATTTTTGGTTCTAGAGATCTGATGAGTCGTTTTTTTTGGTGGCCCTCCTTGTCTCGTGATGTCAGGAGTTTTGTGCAGTCCTGTGGGACGTGCTCCCGGTCTAAATCGTGTTCTCGCTCTAGTGGGTTGTTGATGCCTTTGCCTGTCCCCAAGAGGCCATGGACCCATATTTCAATGGATTTCATCTCTGATATGCCTGTCTCTCAAAGGATGACTGTTATTTGGGTGATTTGTGATAGGTTCTCTAAGATGGTTCATCTTGTACCACTCCCTAAGTTGCCGTCTTCCTCTGAGTTGGTGCCCCTGTTTTTACAACAGGTGGTTCGTTTGCACGGGATTCCTGAGAACATTGTATCTGACAGAGGAGTCCAGTTTGTGTCTAGATTTTGGAGAACTTTCTGTTCCAGGCTGGGAATTCAGTTGTCCTTCTCCTCTGCTTTTCACCCTCAGACCAATGGGCAGACAGAGAGAACAAACCAGACCTTGGAGTCATATTTGAGATGTTTTATTTCTGCTGATCAGGATGATTGGGTTTCATTTTTGCCCTTGGCCGAATTTGCTTTAAATAATAGAGCTAGTTCTGCCACTTTGATGTCACCTTTTTTTTGTAACTTTGGGTTTCATCCTCGATTTTCTTCAGGGCAGATGGAGCCCTCTGCCTGCCCAGGTGTTGACACTGTGGTGGAGAGAATGCACCAGATCTGGGACCAAGTGGTGGATAAGTTATCTCTCTCCCAGGAAAAGGCCCAGCGGTTTTCCAACCGACATAGGACCATTGGTCCCCAGTTTAAGGTTGGTGATATGGTGTGGTTATCATCAAAAAATATTGCTATGAAGGTGGCTTCTCCTAAGTTTAAGCCTAGATTTATTGGACCTTACAAGATTGTGGAGATTATTAATCCGGTCTCTTTTCGTTTGGCTCTTCCTGTCACATTTAAAATCCATAATGTGTTCCATAAATCTTTGTTGAAGAGGTTTGTTGAACCTGTTGTTCCGGGGGTGGCACCTCCAGACCCTGTATTGGTTGAAGGTAACATGGAATATGAGGTAGAGAAAGTACTGGATTCCCGTCTGGCTAGACGGAGACTCCAGTATTTGGTTAAGTGGAAGGGTTATGGTCAGGAGGATAATTCCTTGGTCTCTGCCTCTGATATTCATGCCAAAAGATTGGTGCGTGCCTTTCATCGGGCTCACCCTGATCGCCCTGGTGGCGTAGTTGAGGGTTCGGTGACCCCTCCTCAAGGGGGAGGTACTGTTGTGAGTTAATTTTCCCCTTCATTACTGAGGCCCGAGGAACTCCCTCTTCTGGTAAAGAAAGGTAGTGAGCCTGATTATCAAACACCTGAGGCTGATGATGATGACTGGCTGAGTGGAGTTACTGACTGGATATAAGGCTGCCGACGCCCTTCTGCCCTGCGGGTGATTTCTCTGTGGGATCCTTGGAGACCAGTCTGAATTCCTGCTCCTCTAAAGCTAAGTTTGCTGCTCGGCCTTTTGCATTGGTGCTTTGACTTTGTTTTGCTTTGTTTTTCTGGATTTCTGCCATTCCCTGCTGGGGTGTGCTGAATTCCTTTAGCTCTGTCTTCTGAAAATACCTGAGTGCTGATTTAGTTTTTGAAGCCTAGCTGCTTCAGGGTCTTTTTCATATCAGTTGTTGGCTTATGTCTTTGATAGGGTTTTGGCAGATTGCAGACAGCAGCCTTCCTGTCCTTTCCTATCTAGGTAGTTTTGGGCCCCGTCTTTGCTCAGTCTATCTTTCTGTCTGTGTTAGTGTTTTCATCTTGCTTCACCGTCATTATATGTTGGGGGCTGCCTATTGCTTTGGGGTCTGCTCTGGGGCAGTTTAGATTTCCCCTTTCTCTCTTTAGGCCTATTTAATTCTCCGGCTGTGATCGAGGGGTCTAGGGCATCGTAGGAACCCCCCACGGCTACTGCTAGTTGTGTTGATAGGTTCAGGGGTCTGCAATCTGATAGTTGCCAACTTCTCTGGTTTTCTAGACTTAGCTTGTATTTCTGTTTTTGCCTCCTACGGTGACTCATTCATAACACATCAGGGGCTTTGCAAACGCAACATGATGCCTGCAGACCATTCCATCAAAGTCTGCATTCCAAAACGTCACTCCTTCTCTTCTGAGCCCTGACATGTGCCCAAACTGTAGCTTTTTCAAATATATGGGGTATTGGTGTATTCAGGAAAAATTGGACAACAACTTTTGGAGTCCACTTTCTCCTGTTACTCTTGGGAAAATAAAAAATTGGGGATGATTTTTTATTTTCACGCTCGGGCGTTATAAACTTTAGTGAAACACTTGGGGGTTCAAAGTGCTCATCACACATCTAGGTAAGTTCCTTGGGGGGTCTAGTTTCCAATATCGGGTCACTTGTGGGGGGTTTCCACTGTTTAGGCAAAAGGTTCCCGGGCTTTTAATATCAGCTCAAAGCTGTTTGATTAGCCTTTACTGGTTTAGTTTATGGGGGGACCCCAGAAAAAAAAGACTTTGGGTCCCCCTATAAATTCTAACCATCAAAGGCTAAACAGACAACTGTGGGTTGACAATAGTAGCCTCGGCAGGAGCCAGAGATATTGCCCCTTTTCCCAGGCTACCAACATCAGCCCTCAGTGGCCCCAGAAATGGTGAATCCATAAGATGCGCCAAATCTGGGGCTTAGCCTCGCTCTTCCCACTTACTCTGGTGTGGTGGCATGTGGCTCAATTGGGTTTGGGTTGACGTCGGCTTTGTATTTGTATAAGACGCCCCAATTATTCACCTCATAGTTATATGGCAAAAAATACACAGCAGAAGTAAAGTCATTTAATTGAAATTAACACACCCTACCCTCATTTTCCCATTTACAGTTCTGCTAAAAAGTTTAAATACCCTGGCAGAATTTTTGCTTTCTGCCGGGGCATGTAAACTTTTGAGCACAACTGTATTGCTGTAAAAATGAAAATTAAAAAAAAAAACATTTTCTGTCCAGCAACAATCCATTTGTCTCAAAAAGACCAGCACTGCTACATTTGTATTACATGGCTGAGCAGTGGCATGATCCAACCGCTCAGCCATGAATCCAGCAGACATTGAGTTGAGCTTGGGATGCAGCTTCAGTGACAAGTGTTAACGTCATAGAGATTACCGCAGGTCACAGCCACCTGTTCCCATGCTCAGTTCAGTGTGAGCTGGCCAATGAACTGTGGTAACCTTCATTACATCACCTCTAGCAAATTCACACAGTGCTAGCGGTGATCTCATTGAGGTCACCTCAGTTCATCGGGTTGCTCACTATGAGCTGCCCGTGGGAAAGGCAGCTTCAATGACCTGTGGTAATCTTAATGACATCACCGCAAGCCACTGAAGCTGTGTTCTGATGCTCGGCTCAGTGTCTTCTGGATGTCATGCTGAACGGTAGCATCATGTCGCCATCAGCAAAGGCATCCAGATGAAGCAGAAATGGATTATGATGTGGTACAAATTGATTGTCAGACAGGTAATATTGTGTCTTTTTATTTATACTGTTATAAATGGGAAAAGGGGGTCGGGGAGTATTTATTTTAAAAAAAGGATTTTGTTCTTGCCTTGTGTTTATTTCAAAACTTACTATTGAGTTAGTAATGGGGACGTCTTATAGATGTCTCTCCATTGCTAACCCCTGGTCTTGATGTCAAGTGACATTACAAAGCTGACATCAACTCCAACTCTACTACCCCACTTGCCACTGCCACAGTGGAGGCC
Organism: Dendrobates tinctorius; assembly: GCF_039654945.1. Lineage (NCBI taxonomy): Eukaryota > Metazoa > Chordata > Amphibia > Anura > Dendrobatidae > Dendrobates > Dendrobates tinctorius. The sequence goes on from NW_027361891.1 coordinate 782,359, forward strand.
AAGTGCCAAGATTGGTGTATCTTATGGATGCGCAATTTCTGGGGCGGCTAATAGTTGTTTTTAGTCTGGGAGGGGGCCAATGTCCATGACTCCTTTCCAGGCTACTAATATTAGATTTCAGCTGTCTGTTTAACATTTGCTGTTTTTGTTTTTTATTAAAGGGGATCCCACGTCAATTTTTAGGGGGCCTCCCGTATAATAACCAGTAAAGGCTAAACAAACAGCTGTGAGCTGATATTAATAGCCTGGGAACATTTAAGGCTATTGGCTTTTTTCCCAGAATATTAAACATCAGCTTTCCCTCTGCTGCTACAAAACAATTGTGCGGTATCCCACGCCATTTTTTTTAAAAATAATTTATTTTATAGACTGTGTACACAGTGGGTGCTGAACATAACGTCCATCATTGTCACCCGGTCGCATTTATCTGGGAGACCAGGCGACAGTGATGAGAGCTGCCTTACATGCCACACAGATATGACAATACTTGCAAGCCATACCTCTTGATCTACGTGGATACCTTCCAAACGGTTAAGTAGGTCCATGGTTTCTCTGGTATAAGTGCTTGTCACTAAATTAGATTATCAAAAAGTTTATTTTATTTCAGTTCTTCAATACAAAAAGTGAAACATATATTATATAGAGTAACTACAGACAGAGTGATTTTTTTTCAAGTGTTTCTGTTAATGTTGATGATTAAGGCTTACAGCCAATGAAAACCTAAAAGTCATCATCTCAGTAAATTAAAATACCTTATGACACCAGCTTGAAAAATGGTTTTAAAATCTGAAATGTTGGCGTACTGAAATGGTATGTTCAGTAAATGCACTAAGTACTTAGTCGGGGCTCCTTTTGCATCAATTACTGCATCAATGCGGCGTGGCATAGAGGTGATCAGCCTGTGGCACTGCTAGTGTGTTATGGAAGCCCAGGTTGCTTTGATAGCAGCCTTCAGCTCCTCAGCATTGTTCAGTCTGATGTCACTCATCTTCCTCTTGACAATACCCCATAGATTCTCTATGGGGTTAAGGTCAGGTGAGTTTGCTGGCCAATCAAACACAGTTATACTGTTGTTTTTAAACCAGGTATTTTTACTTTTGGCCATGTGGACAGGTGCCAAGTCCTGCTGGAGAATGAAATTTCCATCTACAAAAAGGTTGTGTGCAGAAGGAAGCATTAAGTGCTCTAAAATTCCCTGGTAGAAGGCTGCGCTGACTTTGGTCTTGATAAAACACAGTGGACCTACACCAGCAGATGATATGGCTCCCCAAACCAACACTGATTGTGGAAGCTTCATACTAGACCTCAAGCAGCTTGGACTGCGTGCCTCTCCACTCTTCCTCCAGAGTCTGAGACATTGATTTCCAAATGAAATGCAAAATTTACTTTCATCTGAAAACAACACTTTTGACCGTTGAGCAACAGTCCAGTTCTTTTTCTCCTTGGTCCAGGTAAGACGCTTCTGGCGTTGTTTATTGGTCATGAATGGCTTGACACAAGGAATGCGACACTTGTAGCCAATGTCCTGGATACGTCTGTGTGTGGTCGCTCTTGAAGCAATGACTCCAGCAGCAGTCCACTCATTTTTAATGACTCTATTTAATATACGAGTTTCACATTTTGTCTTGAAGAACTGAAATAAATAAACTTTCTGATGATAGGCTAATTTTGTGAGAAGCACTTGTATATAAGGGTACCGCTGTTACAAAAGGCCTCAAAATTCTGTCCTGGAAGATCCCTGCCTTGTGGCCAATACTATCTATGCCAGATATAATAGTTCTTCCCTTGAATGGAGACAGGCCTGTCAGGAACACCGCACTGCACTTGCTCACTGAGCCAGTGCGTGTGTCCTGAGTTAGAGAAACTGTGCTCTGAGATACCTGTGGAGCGGGCAGCAGCGGTGAAGATGCATGCTAAACCAACAGGACCTGAAGCACGTGACTGCTGGGGGCGTGGCCTAAACTCCAGAGAGCTAGGAGCAGCAGGAAAACTCCTAGAAGGGTAACTACGGGACGAAGTTACCAAGGGGCATAGACAGAGGCATAAACCAGATAAGGCCGGGGTCAAAGCACGAGATAGCATGACAGTACCAAATGGCTAGACAGAACGGATAGTCAGGACGTAGCCAAGAAGTCAGAAACCAGAGAAACAGATATACAGTACAGAATCAACAGACAAACTCACAACGGGGGAGAGAACCGGGTCAGAACCATATAAGCAAGCTAGAAGACAATCAACGGGCACACAGGGGTCACCACACTCGGCCAAAGGCAAAAGTATAACTGATGGGGATTGGAGTTTCCCAGGGCTATAAGAAGCTCTCCTTGAACCAAAGAGAGGCCACAATAATTAATCCCAGGCATGCAGGTCAAAGCCTGCACTGGGCTCAAGACATTAACCCCTGACGTGCAGGTCAAAACCTGCACTGGGATCATGACAGTACCCGCCTCTCAACGGGGGGCCTCTGGACCCCCAGGCTTCCCCGGGTATTTGGCATGGAAAGCCCGAACCAGGCGATCTGCATATACAGAGTGAGCAGGGACCCACGAGCGATCCTCTGGTCCATATCCCTTCCAGTGGACCAGGTACTGCAAGGAGCGGCGCACCCGCCGAGAGTCCACAATATGTCCGACCTCATAATCCAAGTGACCCTCCACCAACACTGGAGGAACAACACGCTCGGAGTCCTCCTTGACAGACCCCACGGGTTTCAACAGCGATTTATGGAACACATTGGATATTTTTAAGGAGACGGGTAGACGCAGCCTATATGCCACTGGGTTGACTATCTCCAAAATCTCATACGGACCAATGAACTTTGGTCCCAATTTAGCTGATGGTACCTTCAAGTTGATGTTACGTGTGGAAAACCAAACCTTCTCTCCCACCTGAAACGTGTCCCGGGGCTCTCTTTTTGTCAGCAAAATAATTATACCTCCGCTGGGCCCGAGAGATATTACGCCGAACTTCAGCCCAGAGATTTTTTAACCATTGAACGGATCCCTCTGCCCCTGGGCAACTGAAATCCACCAGTCAAAACTCCCCAAAATGAGGATTAAACCCATAATTGACCAGGAATGGGGACATGTTGGTGGATTGATTCACCCGGTTGTTAAAAGCAAACTCCGCCAACGGTAACACATCACACCAATCCTCCTGTCTGGTGGAGGTCAGACACCTGAGAATCTGTTCCAGGGATTGATTGGTGCGTTCCATCTGACCATTACTCTCCGGGTGATATGCCGAGGAGAAGGAGAGTGAGATGCCCAATTTCTTACAGAATGCCCTCCAAAATTTGACCACAAACTGCACACCTCTGTCAGACACAACATTCAGGGGTACCCCATGCAATCGGACCACATGCAGCACAAACAACCTTGACAGTGTTTCTGCTGAGGGTAATGCTGCCAAGGGAATGAAATGGGCCTGTTTCGAAAACCTGTCCACCACCACTCAGATCACGGTATTGCCCATGGAAGGTGGATGACCGGTAATAAAGTCCATGGAGAGATGAGTCCATGGCCTATCAGGAACCAGTAAAGGTATGAGTTCCCCAGCCGGCCGGTTGTGCGAGCTTTTGGAACGGGCACAAACTCCACAAGCAGAAATTAATTTCTTGACATCGGACCCAAGTGAAGGGCACCAAAAAACCCTGGCTACTGCCTCTCTAGTGGCCGTGATACCGGGATGAGCACTCAGCCTAGACTCATGAAACTCCTGCAGAAGTCTAGGCCACAATAAATCTAGAACAAACAATTTATCTCCTGGCCTGGCCGCCGGAGCTAGGAACTGGGCCCTCAAAATTTCTTGTTCCAACTCTGACGAGACACCCGCCACTACAGCCCCCGGGCGAAGAATGGAGGACGGTGGCTCGGGGGGAGACACTGGGTCAAAACTTCTGGACTGCGCATCTGCTTTAACGTTTTTGGACCCTGGTCGAAAAGTGATGGAGAATTGAAAGCGTGAAAAAATAAGTGTTCAACGGGCTTGTCTAGGAGTAAGCCTCTTGGCAGATTTAAGGTATGCCAAATTTTTGTGATTAGTGATAACAGTGATAGGGTGACCCGCCCCTTCCAAAAAGTGCCTCCATTCTTCGAATGCCAGCTTGACCGCAAGAAGTTCTCTATTGCCTACATCATAGTTTCTCTCGGCAGATGAGAACTTCTTGGAGAAGAAGGCACAGGGTTTGAGATTAGTAAGGGTGGCCGGACCCTGGGACAACACTGCCCCCACCCCTACTTCAGAAGAATCCACCTCCACAACAAAATGGTTTGGACGGGTCTGGCTGAACCAACACCGGGGCGGACATGAAACATTTCTTAAGAGCTGAGAAGGACTCCTTAGCGAGTTCCGACCAATTTTTTACATCAGCCCCCTTCCGGTTAAGATCTGTGAGTGGTTTAACCACTTGATAGAAACCTTTAATGAATCTCCGGTAATAGTTCGCAAATCCCAAGAAGCGCTGGAGCCCCTTGAGATCACGAGGCTGAACCCAGTCCGCGATCGCCAGCACCTTCTTAGGATCCATACGAAACCCCTCACAAGACACAATCAGCCCCAAAAAAGACAGTTCCTGTATGAAAAACGAACATTTTTCCAATTTAGCAAACAAGTTGTTCTCCCTGAGTCTCTGAAGAACTGTCTGTAGATGTTGCAAGTGAGACTGACTGTCCGGGGAATACACCAAAATGTCATCCAAATAAATGACAACAAAATAGCTTATCAGGTCAGAAAACACAACATTGATAAAATTCTGGAAAATAGCGGGGCCATTAGTTAACCCAAATGGCATAACCAGGTTTTCAAAGCGTCCCTCTGATGTGAGGAATGCAGTTTTTCACTCGTCCCCTTCCCGAACCCTTATCAGGTTGTAGGCCCCCTGGAGATCTAATTTGGAGTTCCATTGGGCTCCAGATAACTGGTTACATAAGTCTGGGATGAGGGGAAGTGGATAAGTGTTCCTAACTGTTATCTTGTTAAGTTCCCAAAAGTTGAGGCACGGCCTCAAACCACCATCTTTCTTCTTCACAAAGAAGAATCCTGATACCACGGGTGACACAGAAGGCCTGATATGCCCTTTGCGGATACTCTCAGCTATGTACTCCTTCATCGCTTGGCGCTCAGGCCCGGACAAATTGAACAATCAAGCCTTAGGTAACTTGGCTCCAGGTACTAAATCAATGGCACAATCGTAGGGCCTATGTGGTGGCAGCGCCTCAGCCTCGCTTTCGGAAAACACGTCTTCAAAATCCTTCAGGTACTCTGGAATACCTTCCAGACCGACAGATGACACCGATACGGTTTTAACAGAGCTAACAAGAGGCCTCAGGCTTCAACATTTATCTTTGCATCCACATTGAGTGATCTCCCCCGTCACCCAATCAATGGTAGGATTATGGCATTGTAGCCAAGGCATCTTCAGTACCAGTCCTGCAGGCAAGTTATCTAACACAAGACAAGTGTTGTGAATTCTCTCTCAGGCTTCCCTCTGGTGATTACTGATGGCAGTGGAGCTGGTGAGATTGACAGAGGGGTTGCGAGTTCTCTTTCTGGGCTCCCTCTGGTGGTTACTGGAGGTAGTGGAGCTGATCTGATTGACAGAGGCTTGCCACCTGATAATGAGGAAGACGATTGGAGATCTGGGGTTTCTGATTGGGATTTAAGACAGCTGACTCCCTCTATCCCTGCTGGTGATTTTCTTCCTGTGCCTTCTGAGATCTGATGTCTCCTGCTCTTTCCCTGCATGGTTCAGCTAAGTGGTTCATTTGCTATTCAGTTTGCATTTGATTTGGTTTGATCTATCTCAGCTTTGTGCGGGTCAGCCAGCTCCGGCTGGGGCTGTGCTGAATCACCGCCCATATGTTACTGCTTGTGCCAGTTTGTTTTGTCCCCTGTTATATTGGTCTCTTTTTGCTTTGCTTTCAGAATATACCAGAGTGCTGATATAGTGTGACGAGGTCAGCTTACGCTGAGTCGACTCTTCTTTAGAGTGGACCCTCTGGGTCGTGGCACCCACCCACCTAGCGTGAGCTGACCTTGTGAAGAACCACCCCCTATACAGGGAGTGTCAGGGGCAAGACCAAGGGGGTGAGCCACCACGACTGCTGGCACCAGACGGCCGGCTCAAGTAGACACTAGGTACGAGTGTCTGACAACAAGGATGTGCAGGAAACAAGACAAGACGTAAGTTCAAGGTGTCTTCATTGAGACAAGTTCAGGATAACATTCAGTGCGAAACGTGATAACAAGCTAACGCGGCAAGGTGCGTGCGTGGCACACCAAGGTCCATGGAATAGTACGTGCTAGAAGGCAAGTCTGGTTACCGGCAAGGACACGATGGCATCGAACTCCGGACAGCTGGCAGGGATCAGGGAGTCAGGCAGTAGACTTCACGCTTACGATCTCTGGCAGTGATGGCAGGTTCCGGGAATCCAGCAGGCAAACCAGGGTACAGGCAAGGAGGCATGACAGATCTCCAGACATGGTGCGTGTTAGGGAACACGCCGAGGTCCAAGGCAAGATTCCAGGCAGGGTGCGTGCTAGGGGCACACCAGGCTCCAGGGCAAGGTGCAAGTCAAGGTGCGTGTGTAGGGACACGCAATGTTCAATGTGCAAAGTATGGTGCGTGTGTAGGGGACACGCTAGGGATCAAAGTTCAACATACAAGACAGGATACATGTGTAGAGACACACCAAGGCACAAGGGACAAGACAGAGTCCTGCGCGTGCAGAGGGGCACGCCAGGGTCCGGGTACAAGGCAGAGTCCTGCGTGTGCAGAGGGGCACGCCAGGGTCAGGGTTCAAGGCAGAGTTCTGCGCGTGCAGAGGGGCACGCCAGGGTCAGGGTTCAAGGCAGAGTCCTGCGCGTGCAGAGGGGCATGCCAGGGTCAGGGTTAAAAGCAGAGTCCTGCACGTGCAGAGGGCACGCCAGGGACAGAGTACAGGCTAGGACCTGTGCGTGCGAGAGGGCACGACAGGATACATGGCAAGACCTGCGCGTACTTTTACAGAAGCACGGGGAGGTATGCCACGGGGCAGGCGAGGGCCTCTGCGTGCTAAGAGAAGCACGGAGAGCACAGTGCAGAGACAGCGTAGGTGCAAGGGAGCACAGAGAGCATGGCTGGGCACTGGCTGCAGCACAAACAGGCGGGTAAGACTCCAGCGAACCCGACTGGGGCATAGCAGGCGACACAGCTGTCACTGACCGACGAGCATGGCTGAGGCACAAGCAGGCGGGCACGGCTAGGGCGAGCACGGCTGAGGCACAAGCAGGAGGCTAGGAAGGCCAGGCGCATGCAAAGGGCACACGAAGAAACAAGGCAAGGCAAAGCAAGAAACAAGGCAAGGCTAGGCGAGAAACAAGGCAAGACAGGGTACGGAACACGGAGCGGAACATAGGCAGAAACAGAGTGAGAACAGAGCTAGCAGCGGAGCGTAGGCCGAAGCCCAGAGCCGGGTCAAGGGAGAACCTAGAGACTAGCCATAAAATGTGCTAGAGAGCACAATAGGACAGAGTCTAGCAGCGGAGCGTAGGCCGAAACCCAAAGCGGGGTCAAGGCAGAACCTTGAGACTAGACATGGAATGTGCAAGAGAGCACCATAGGGCAGAGTAAGGAAAACCAGGCAGAGACAGAGAATGTGGAAGTACTACAAGGCTCAGAATAGCAAAGGCCAGACATGGCGAAACAGGCAAGGCAGAGAACAGAGGAAGGACTACAAGGCAAAGCAAGGCAAGGGCAAACATGGCACGAGAGACAACACAAGACATGGCACGAGACAAGAGACAGAGTACAAGCACAGAGTGTGTGCAGAGACGCACTACAGAGCAGAGTGCAGGGGCACAGAATACAGGGAGCGACCGAGCAGACCAAGCAGCCATGCAGGGAAGCAACACGATACTCAGGCCCTGCCCATAGGAAGGGGCGGTCTGATATAGCACCACAGCACCTGCACTTCCGGGTGAGGATCATGGAAGGACTTCCAGTTCAGATCCTCCAGGATCATAGAGACGTTACTAGATCAGACTGGGCTGAACCATAGAGAAGGTCACATGATCAGGGGTTCCAGGATTACATAGAGGATTGCAGAATCAAACATTGCTGGAACATAGGAACGGTCACAAGATCAGGGGTTCCAGGAATACATAGAGGATTGCAGAATCAGACAGCACTGGAACATAGGAAAGGTCACATGATCAGGGGTTCCAGGAATACAGAGGATTTCAAAATCAGAGCAGAGACGGATGGTTACCTAGCAACGGCATGCAGCCATGAGGTAAGGCGCGCGTGCACACCGCTCCAGGCATCTTGCAGCACGAGACATAACGGGCATGAGAATTCAATGCACGTGCACACCGCTCCAGGAGTCATGCGGCATAACAGACATGGCGGGCATGACAGGAATAACGGACATGACAGGCATAACGGACATGGCAGACATGACATATAGTGGGGGCGAAGTCGTGCGACTTCACTGTTTTTTGTGCAACAGACGTGTTGGACTTTTTGCAGGGTTTTTTGCGTGATTGCAGACAGTGTCTTTCCTTTCCTGTCCTGTCTAGTCAGTTTGGGCCCCATCGTTTGCTCAGTCTATTTCTCTGCTTGCGTTTGTGTTTTCAACTTGTCTCACCGACAATATATGTTTTGGGGCTATCTATTCCTTTGGGGTCTGCTCCGGGGCAGTTTACATTTCCCCTTTCGTGCTTTAGGCTTAGTTAGCTCTCCGGCTGTGTCGAGGCGTCTAGGATCATCGTAGGTACGCTCCACTGCTACTGCTAGTTGTGTGGACAGGATCAGGGGTCTGCAATCCGCTTAGTTTCCAACCTCTTTGGTTTTTCTGTGGCTTAGCCTGGGCCTGCTATCCTCCTCGGTGACCCATTCATAACAGAATCACCAGCCTAACTGTAGACTCTAGGGTACTCTAAAGAAGGAAAGAATTGAAAAAAAAAAAAAGAGTGTCAGAATTTTTTTTATATATTTTTTTCCTCTTTTTTTTCTGGGGCTGTAGGAGGATATATTTTGTCTAAATGGAGCCTAAGCAATTGTCTGATCGTGTTGAGCGGCTCGCTGCTGAAGTGCAGGGAATTTCTGCCTATCTCGCTCAATCATCTGTTGTTGAACCAAAAATTCCTACTCCTGATGTGTTTTCTGGGGATCGGTCTAAATTTTTGAATTTTAAGAATAATTGTAAACTATTTTTTGCTTTGAAGCCTAACTCATCGGGGAGCTCTGTGCAGCAGGTTAAAATTGTCATCTCCCTGCTACGCGGCGATCCCCAGGAATGGGCCTTTTCTTTGACACCCGGAGATCCTATTCTGGCTAAGGTGGATGCGTTTTTTCAAGCCTTGGGGTTGTTGTATGATGAACCTAATGCTATTAATCAAGTTGAGAAAACCTTATTGGCATTGAACCAGGGTCAGGATTCTGCAGAGTTATTTTGTCAAAAATTCCGAAAGTGGACGGTCCTTACTAAATGGAATGACAATGCCCTAGCAGCTCTCTTTCAGAAGGGTTTGGCAGAAACCATAAAAGATGTTATGGTGGGATTTCCTGTTCCCTCTGGTCTTGACGACTCTATGTCATTGGCCATTCAAATTGATCGGCGTTTACGGGAACGTAAAACTACACGAGAGGCGTTGCCGCCTTTCAAATGAACTTCTGAACCCATGCAATGCGATAGGGTTTTGTCTAGGATGCAACGTCAGGAGTCTAGAAGGCGTAATAAGTTGTGTTTTTTCTGTGGGGACACCTCTCATACTATTGCTGTCTGCCCTAAACGAGATAAGCGTTTTGCTCACACATTTGCCGTGGGCAGTGTACAGCCTAAGTTCCTTTTGGTGATTACCCTGATCTGCTCCTTGTCTACATTTTCCGCTAAGGCTTTTGTTGATTCAGGAGCAGCTTTGAATCTGATGGATTTGGACTTTACTAAACGTTGTGGTTTTCCCATGATGCCCCTGCAGACTCCTATCCCTTTGAGGGCTATTGATGCTACTCCTTTGGCGGAGAATAAACCAACCCCAGTTTTGGACCCAGGCGATAATGCTGGTCGCCCCAGACCACCAAGAAAATTGTAAATTTTTGGTGTTGCACAATTTGCATGATACTATTGTTCTGGGTTTGCCTTGGTTGCAAACTCATAATCCTGTTTTAGGTTGGAAATCTGTGTCTGTGGTGAGTTGGGGTTGTCAATGTGTTCTTAGTGACACTCCTGTTTTCTCCACCTCTCCCCAGTCTCATGATATTCCTGACTATTTGGCTGATTTTTCTGATGTATTCAGTGAGAGTAAGTCTGCGTCTTTGCCTCCTCATCGGAGTTATGACTGTGCAATTGAGTTAATGCCCGGGTGTAAATTTCCCAAGGGTCGGCTTTTCAACTTATCGGTACCCGAATATGATGCTATGCGATCTTATATCAAGGAGTCGTTGGAGAAGGGTCATATTAGACCATCCTCTTCTCCTTTAGGTGCTGGTTTTTTTTTGTGGCCAAGAAAGATGGTTCATTAAGGCCATGTATTGACTATCATTCCCTTAACAAAATCACTGTTAAATATCAGTACCCGTTACCCCTGATTTCTGATTTATTTTCCAGATTTAAAAGTGCCTGTTGGTTTACCAAGCTTGACCTCAGGGGGGCATATAATCTTATTCGCATCTCAGCACAGGGATGAATGGAAGACGGCATTTAAAACTCCGGAGGGACATTTTGAGTACCTGGTGATGCCTTTTGGGCTCACTAATGCCCCTTCTGTCTTCCAGTCTTTTATGAACAATATTTTCCGGGACTTTCTGGATAAGTTTTTGATAATTTATCTGGATAATATTTTGATCTTTTCCAGTGATTGGGATTCTCATGTGGAACATGTCCGGACTGTGTTCTGGATTTTGAGGGAAAATTCTCTGTATGTTAAGGGATTGAAGTGCCTCTTTGGTGTACAGAGGATTTCATTTTTGGGATTCATTTTGTCCCCGTCTGCTATTGAAATGGACCAGGACAAGATACAGGCCATTTATGATTGGGTTCAGCCCACTTCTTTGAATGCTCTCCAGAAGTTTTTCGGTGTTGCTAATTTTTACCGTAAATTTATAAGTAATTTTTCTGGTATTGTTAAACCACTGACTGATTTGACCAAAAAGGACGCTGATGTGGTGAATTGGTCTCCAGAGGCAGTTTCGGCATTTCTGGAGCTTAAGCGGAGATTCACTTCTGCTCCGGTTCTACGGCAACCTGATGCCTCATTCCCATTTCAGGTGGAGGTAGATGCTTCTGAGATTGGTGCAGGAGCCGTTTTGTCCCAAAGAGATCCGGTGACTTCTAAGATGAATCCCTGTGCCTTCTTTTCTCGAAAATTTTCCCCATCTGAATGTAACTATGACGTGGGGAATCGGGAATTGTTGGCCATGAAATGGGCATTTGAAGAGTGGAGACATTGGTTGGAGGGAGCTAGACATCAAGTTGTGGTCCTCACCGACCACAAGAACTTGATTTATCTTGAATCAGCCAAACGCTTGAACCCTAGACAGGCTAGGTGGGCCTTGTTTTTCATGCGTTTTAATTTTGTGGTCTCTTTTCTTCCGGGCACTAAGAATGTTAAGGCAGACGTCCTTTCTAGGAGTTCCTTTGCGGATTCTCTTGATGTGACCGAACCTACTACCATTCTAAATGAGGGTGTAGTTCTTTCCGCCATCTCACCAGATTTGAGACATGCCCTGGAGGAATTTCAGGAGGACAAAACTGAACATTGCCCTATGGGAAAATTGTATGTCCCTGACCAGTGGAGGAAAAGAGTAATGTCTGAAATTCATTGCTCTGCATTGGCTGGTCATCCAGGTATTTTTGGTACCAGAGATTTGGTGAGTCGGTCTTTTTGGTGGCCTGCCTTATCTCGTGATGTCAGGAATTTTGTGCAGTCCTGTGGGACTTGTTCTCGGTCCAAGCCCTGTTCTCGTTCTAGTGGGTTGTTGATGCCCCTGCCGGTGCCCAGGAGGCCATGGACTCATATCTCAATGGATTTTATTTCCGATCTTCCTGCCTCTCAGAGAATGACTGTTATCTGGGTGATCTGTGAAAGATTTTCTAAGATGGTCCATCTTGTACCACTCCCAAAGTTGCCATCTTCTTCTGAGTTGGTGCCCTTGTTTTTACAACAGGTGGTTCGGTTGCACGGGATTCCTGAGAACATTGTGTTGGACAGAGGAGTCCAGTTTGTTTCCAGATTTTGGAGAGCTTTTTGTTCCAAACTGGGAATTCAGTTATCTTTCTCCTCTGCATTTCATCCTCAGACCAATGGGCAGACTGAGAGAAAAAAACAGACTTTGGAATCCTATTTGAGATGTTTTATATCTGCTGATCAGGATAACTGGGTCTCATTTTTGCTCTTGGCTGAATTTGCGCTAAACAATAGGTCTAGTTCTGCCACTTTGATGTCGCCCTTTTTCTGTAACTTTGGGTTTCATCCTCGATTTTCTTCAGGGCAGGTGGAATCTTCGGCCTGCCCAAGTGTGGATTCTGTGGTAGAGAGAATGCAGCAAATTTGGGACCAAGTGGTGGATAAGTTGTCCCACTCTCAGACAAAAGCCCAACGGTTTTCCAACTGGCATAGGACCATTGGTCCCCAGTTTAAAGTGGGTGATATGGTTTGGTTGTCTTCAAAGAATATTCCTATGAAGGTTGCGTTTCCAAAATTCAAGCCAAGATTCAATGGACCTTATAAGATTTTGGAAATCCTAATTCCGTTTCTTTCCGTTTGGCTCTTCCAGTTACGTTTAAGATTCATAATGTGTTCCATAAATCCTTGTTGAAGAGGTTTGTAGAGCCAGTAGTTCCCATGGCGGGGCCTCCTGACCCTGTATTGGTTAAAGGTAATTTGGAGTATGAGGTAGAGAAAATATTGGATTCTCATTTGGCTAGACGGAGACTCCAGTATTTGGTCAAATGGAAGGGTTATGGCCAGGAGGATAATTCTTGGGTCTCTGCTTCTGACATTCATGCCGAAAGATTGGTTCGTGCTTTTCACCGGACCCATCCTGACCAGCTTGGTGGCGTGGATGAGGGTTCGGTGACCCCTCCTCAAGCGTGGGGTACTGTTGTGAATTCTCTCTCTGGCTTCCCTCTGGTGATTACAGAAGGTAGTGGAGCTGGTGAGATTGAGAGAGGGGTTGTAAGTTCTCTTTCTGGGCTCCCTCTGGTGGTTACTGGAGGTAGTGGAGCTGATCTGACAGAGGCTTACCACCTGATAATGAGGAAGACGATTGGAGATCTGGGGTTTCTGATTGGGATTTAAGACAGCTGACTCCCTCTATCCCTGCTGGTGATTTTCTTCCTGTTGTCACGATGACCCGTCGTGTGTGACGCGACCCGCAGGCCGGCAACTAAAACAAGGCACGGCACGTGATACTGTCCTGTGTGACACGGCCCACAGGCCGGTAACTAAAACAACAAGACGCGGCACGTGATACTGTCCTGTGTGACACAGCCCGCAGGCCGGTAACTAAAACAACAAGACACGGGGAAACAGTTACAACGGTGGGCCCTGCGATAGGGAAAGGGGATGTAGAGAACTCCTGCACTCCCCTGAGTCAGTGTCCCTAACACTCCTAACGTTCCCTATGCCAGTTCCGCACCGGGCGCCGATCAGGAACCTGTCGCCCTAGCACACCCTACACCTATCCCTTGCTAGGGAGCTGGGTGGCGCAGGCACTGGCCCCACTGCTGTACTAATACACACTAAGGAAAAACACAAACATTGAAACACCACTTAGCTTTACTCTGTTGCACTTGCTCCTGGCAACAGAGTCCACCACCAGAATGCAGCTCTCCTCCTGAATTTCTGCCACCAAGCTCTGTCAGAGCTATAAGGAAATCCCCTATGACTCCTTCCACACCAGGGCTATGACAGTGCTGCAAGGAACGCTCTCCAGCTCCTTCCTCCACCAAGGATGGTTGAAATGAACACTATCACTAACACTGATTGCAACACCTGTGACTCTTTTTTAGCAGAGCAGAGCAATCACACCTGCATTATAATTATGTGCACTTAACTAAAGAAACAAGGGTGCAATGAGGCTCACCACCACCGGGGGCAAACTTAGAACAAACAACACCACAGTGCAATAATCCTAATGGCCACCGGGGGCAAAAACCAAACTTAAGCACAGCTTAAGAAAAAAAGGTTACCTGTGCTTTTTATCAGTCCTGATCCAGCATGGATCATGACAGTACCCTCCCCTTAATGAGGGACCTCTGGACCCTCAAGACTGCTCCCCACCAGGGAACCACCTGCAGCGGGGACGTCCAGACCCAGAGTTCACCCCAGCAACTACCTGCACGTCAGGTTGATGACAAACGAGCCCGCTGGTATTGGCAACGTATGTTCTGGAGGCACCCCACATCTCCTAAGCGCTGACCTGGGGAACGAGTTGTGTATGTGTATGTTTGGTATGAGCTGGTAACACTCCACAACACACTTCCACTGGATGTTTTTTGGTGGCCACCCATACATGCTCGTTCACACACAGGTCCGGACCTGAATGTTTATTGCCACTCGTTCGTTTGTCACCATTTGGAGAACTCTTTCTGGGATTGACAACAGAGGCGTCCCCTTGTGTCACCACAATCACACCCCCGCACTTCACCAAGGGGTAAACCACCCTCCAACCCCTTCCACCAACGAGGTTTGCGCCTCCCAGGGTTGGCCAATGGCGAGGGTTGAGACTTGCCCCTACTCTCCTGCAGCACATCTGCTGCCCTCACCGGAGAGGAAGGGGTCCGTTGAAGAGAGACGGCAGAGACAGTAGTTCCTAGGCAGCAGCCCTCACACGAATGCCCCAGCTGACCACTTCCCTCGCCCGCCAATGTATAACCGGGTTGTGCCTTTTCAGCCAAGGGAGGCCTAAAACGATAGGTACTGGCATTCCCTCCAAGACGTAGCATGACAAGGACTCCTCATGATGTCCTATACGCAGATGGATATTCTCTACGACTTGGTCAAGCTTCCCTGGCTCAGTGGAACAGAGTTTATGGCCTGGATGCTTATAGGCTGGGCTAGCGTCCTACACCTCAGACCATGAGTCTGGACAAAGCGAGCATCCACCAGACTGACACCTGCTCCGCTGTCCACAAGCACCGGTATCACCTCCAGTACCCCGCCAGCCAAGACCTCTGCTGACATGGTACCTTGGGAGGGCAAAATGTAGGAAATGTATACACCCTGGTCGCCTCCCTCCAAGCGACCAGGGGAATGCGGCTTCTCAGATGGCACAGATAATTTGGCGCGCAATAGGCAAGCCTTCAGGACATGACCAGTCTGCCCACAGTACAAACATGCCGACACCACTCCCCGAACCGTAGGCAGCTCCGAATACAAACTAGCTCCTCCTACTTGCATAGGTTCGTCAGGAGACTTGGCATGAACTGGGCAGGCTCTCATAAAATGGCCAGGCTTCCCACAGGAAAAGAATACCCCCCCACCACGATGAGCTGCAGACACCCCCTTTTTTGTATCAACAACACCGGGCTGTCTGGGTTCCTCCATCCGCACTGGTGGGTCCTCCTCCCTAGCGAGGACATCAGGGGGCACTTTTTGTATATGTCTTTCCCTAAGGCGTCTATCCACCCGGAGGCAAGGGCTAAGACAGTGTTGCAAGGAACGCTCTCCAGCTCCTTCCTCCACCAAGGATGGTTGAAATGAACACTATCACCGACACTGATTGCAACACCTGTGACTCTTTTATAGCAGAGCAGAGCAATCACACCTGCATTATAATCATGTGCACTTAACTAAAGAAACAAGGGTGAAATGACACTCACCACCACCGGGGGCAAACTTAGAACAAACGACACCACAGTGCAATAATCCTAACGGCCACCGGGGGAAAAAAACAAACTTAAGCACAGCTTAAGCAAAAAAAGAGAAGGTTACCTGTGCTTTTTATCAGTCCTGATCCAGCATGGATCATGACACCTGTGTCTTCTGAGATCTGATGTCTCCTGCTTTTTTCCTGCATGGTTCAGCTAAGTGGTTCATTTGCTATTCTGTTTGCATTTGATTTGGTTTTGTCTATCTCATCTTTGTGCGGGTCAGCCAGCTCCGGCTGGGGCTGTGGTGAATCACCGCCCATATGTTACTGCTTGTGCCAGTTTGTTTTGTCCCCTGTTATATTGGTCTCTTTTTGCTTTGCTTTCAGAATATACCAGAGTGCTGATATAGTGGGGGCGAAGTCGTGCGACTTCAGTGTTTTTTGTGCATCAGACGTGTTTGACTTTTTGCAGGTTTTTTGCGTGATTGCAGACAGTGACTTTCCTTTCCTGTCCTGTCTAGTCAGTGTGGGCCCCATCGTTTGCTCAGTCTATTTCACTGCCTGCTTTTGTGTTTTCATCTTGTCTCACCGACAATATATGTTTGGGGGCTATCTATCCCTTTGGGGTCTGCTGCGGGGCAGTTTACATTTCCCCTTTCTTGCTTTAGGCTTAGTTAGCTCTCCGGCTGTGCCGAGGCATCTAGGATCATCGTAGGTACGCTCCACGACTACTGCTAGTTGTGTGGACAGGATCAGGGGTCTGCAATCCGCTTAGTTTCCAACCTCTCTGGTTTTTCTGTGGCTTAGCCTGGGCCTGCTATCTTCCTTGGTGACCCATTCATAACAGACAAGTTAATTTTTCCACATGAGTGGGAAACACTTTCAGAGAAAAAAGTTCAGACCTGAAACAGATACCGTCCCGGGTAAGAGAAGATGAGTCAATTGCCACAAGTTTAACAGGATCCTGAAGCCTGACTGTCCCTATCTTATTAAGAGTTATAATCCGGGCATCAATCAGGTTAACAGCAGAGCCACAGTCAACAAAGGCGGTAGTCTGAACAGGACCATCGCCAAGTTCCAGTTTCACCCGAAGCACAATTTTTGCAAGTGAGGAAAAAGGTACCTGAAGGTCTGGGTAGCCTCCTCGACTACTACCCAGACCTAGTCATTTCCCTCCACCTTGGAGGATGACGGACAGGAGGGGCAGTCCTTCTTCCAATGTCCAGATTCCCCACAATAGAAACACAACTGTTTTCCCGGTGGCATCTTCTTTCCTTCTCCTGACAGGTGACAGCGCTCACCTCCATAGCCTCATGAGGAGTTCGGGTCTCACCTCCACTGAAGAATAAAGATGTTTCGAGTTGCATAACACCTCTTGCCCGCAGTCTGCGATCCATGTGAACCGCTTGGGTCATGGCATCCTCCAAGGAGTCAGGTGGAGGATGAAGTGCCAGGGCATCCTTCAGATGTTCACACAGGCCTCTACAGAACAACCCCCGAAGGGCGTCATCACTCCAATAAATCTCAGCCACTCAACGCCTAAATTCAGAACAGACACACTCATCAGCTTGTCCTCAGCCAAACGCACTCTATCCGGCTCATAGTAAATATGCCCCAAGGCCTCAAAAAACGCATCCACAGTCATTCTCTCCAGGGCAGAAGAGGAAAGAGAAAATGCCCAGGCTTGGGGGGGCCCCCCTAAGCAGGGACATAACCACCCCCACCCTCTGTTTCTCATGCCAAGATGAGCGGGGTCTCCAGGAGAAAAAGAGCTTACAGCCCTCCTTAAACGCTCTAAATTCATTTTTGTTACCAGCAAACGTATCTTGTAACTTAACCGGGGATTCAGGTGGGACTAAAATGACATCTCTAGTCCCCACCTGCTGAAACCCAGCGGAAAGCACCCCCTGAACCGAGTCCGCAACCTGCCGTTGAGACTGGGCCAGAGGTTGGTGTTCTAAACTTAGTTTCTGCAGCGACTGAGTCAAACATTTCACCTGCTCAGATAAAGCATGCATTGAGTCCATGCTGCAGAAGTGAGAAAAAAAAGTTCACGGTCAGTTATAATGTCAGGAACACCGCACTGCACTTGCTCACTGAGCCAGTGTGTGTGTCCTGAGTAAGAGAAACTGTGCTCTAAGATACCTGTGGAGCGGGCAGCAGCAGAGAAGATGCGTGCTAGACCAACAGGACCTGAAGCACGTGACTGCTGGGGGCGTGGCCTAAACTCCAGAGAGCTAGGACCAGCAGGAAAACTCCTAGAAAGGTAACTACGGGACGAAGTTACCAAGGGGCATAGACAGAGGCGTAAACCAGATCAGGCCGGGGTCAAAGCACGAGATAGCACGACAGTACCAAAGGGCTAGACAGAACAGATAGTCAGGACGTAGCCAAGAAATCAGAAACCAGGGAAACAGATATACAGTACAGAATCAACAGGCAAACTCACAACGGGGGACAGAACCGGGTCAGAACCATATAAGCAAGCTAGAAGACAATCAACAGGCACACAGGGGACTCAGCCAAAGGCAAAAGTATAACTGACGGGGATTGGCGTTTCCCAGGGCTATAAGAAGCTCTCCTTGAACCAAAGAGAGGCCACAATAATTAACCCCAGGCATGCAGGTCAAAGCCTGCACTGGGCTCAAGACATTAACCCCTGACGTGCAGGTCAAAACCTGCACTGGGATCATGACAAGGCCATTATTTATCTTTGGAAGGGCAGGTGGCCACAACTTAATGCTTAGGAACCATGTAGTCAAGTTCATCCACACCAATGAGGTTATCTCCTCTTGCTGCAGTGAGGAGATAGGACAACCTTACCATGAAAAGTGACATAGGATTTTTTTATAGGATCATATAGGTTGTCTGGTCATTAATGTAAAGCAAGACACATGTGATACTGGTCTGTATCCATGATGACAATTTTTCCTCCTTTATCCAATGGTTTAACTACAATCAATGTGTCTCTTTCCAAGGCACATAAAGCTGACATTTGTTGTTTAGATAAATTGTACTTGTTAAAAGTGGCATTAAACTCTGGTATTTCTTTGGTGACTATTTTAAGACACACATCAATGTGAGAGACCTCAGCTGTATTGGGAGGCATCTTAGTGCCAGAGTTTTTTTAAGGATGTGAAAGGTACAGTTTTACCCTTGAGGGGTGATAGGGTTATCAAGATTGGCTAGTAGCGTCACATCGGAAAGAAGTTCCATTGAAATATTTAATTCCGCACAAGTCCTTTTGTCTTGTGGGGCGAAATGTTTCTGCCATTTTAATTTCCTGACAAACAGATTAAGGTCTTTAATCCATTCAAAGATGACAAAATCGCTAGTAGGTATAAAGGAGAGTCCCTTGCTCAATACAGACATTTATGGGTCTACTGGACAGGTTTACTATCTGAACCAATCTCTGACTGGTCTCTGGTTTGTAGGTTGCATGTCCGGAGTGAGTAGTTCCAGTCTGAAAAAACTCTACCAGTCCCTCTAGATTTGCCCCTCTGTCGTCTACTACGTGTATCGGAGTCGGAATAATCAGCTGTTTGAAGTGATTATTTGTTCACCTATTGTGTTTTTCGTATTTTATCAAGCTTGGGCCTTGAACCAATTTTTAAAGGGACCCTGTGAGTAGGATTGTGCTTAGTAACCTACAGACACTGTCAGTTTGACGCCATTATACTGATTAAAATCATACCTGGGGTGATTAAATCCATCTTGTGGTTGTTGTTTAATCTTTATTTTGAGGTTTGAGTTAATGATATGCTTGTGCTTCTGGATGGCCTGTGGAGGGGGGGGGTCTTCATGTGGTGCTCTGATTAGGTATTAATCTGTATGTCTTCTGACAGGTCATTGATCCCTCAGTCACCTGCCCCCTAGTTTGCATAATGAATATTATATACAGTGGGGAAAAAGTTTAGTAAGCCACCAATTGTGCAAGTTCTCCCACTTAAAAAGATGAGAGACCTGTAATTGACATCATAGGTAGACCACAACTATGAGGCTCTGTACCCACGTTGGAGAAATGCTGCGGAAATTTCCACATTTCCGCAACTCCCTCCGCGGGTAAAACGCATGCGAATTCACATGCGGTTTTCCCGCGAAAAACAAGCGTTTTTCGCTTGCGGAATGCTTGCGCATTCCAAGCGATTTCAAACATCGCTTGGAAAGTTGATTGACAGGTTGGTCACACTTGTCAAGCATAGCGCTTGACAAGTGTGACCAACTTTTTACTATTGATGCTGTCTATGCAGCATCAATAGTAAAAGATAGAATTTTAAAAATAATAAAAAAAATAAAAAATAGTGATATTCTCACCTTCCGATGGCCGCCGGAGCCTTCCCGCCTTTCCGCCACGCTCCCAGCATCTTCCAGTCCCAGTAATGCTTTGCGCGAAGGGCATGAGATGACGTCATGCTCGCAAGATCGCGACGTCATTGCGGTCAATCGCGCACAGCATTACTGGGACCGGAAGATGCCGGGAGCGTGGTGACAAGCGGGAAGGACTCCGGGGGCCGCCGGAGGGTGAGTATATCACTATTTTTTATTTCAATTCTATTTTTTACAGGTATATGGTACCAAGAGCCTGGAGGAGAATCTCCTCTCCTCCAGACCCTGGGTACCATCCGCACATGATCCGCTTACTTTGCGCATGGTGGGCATAGCCACATGCGGAAAGTAAGCGGAACAATGCATTCCTATGTGTGCGGAATCGCGCTTTAAAAAACGCAGCGAAAACGCAAAAAAAAACCGCTACGTGTGTACATAGCCTAAAAGTCAAACTGAGAAACCAAATCCAAAAAATCACCTTGTTTGATTTTGCAAGATTTATTTTTCAAATTATGGTGGAAAATAAGTATTTGGTCACCTAAAAGCATGCAAGATTTCTGGCTCTCACAGACCTGTAACTTCTACTTTAAGAGGCTCCTCTGTCGTCCACTCATTACCTGTAATGGCACCTGTTTGAACTTATCAGTATAAATGTCACCTGTCGACAACCTCAAACAGTCACACTCCAAACTCCACTATGGTGAAGAGTAGACCAAAGAGCTGTTGACGGACACCAGAAACAAAATGCTGGGAAGACTGAATCTGCAATAGGCAAGCAGCTTGATGTGATGAAATCAACTGTGGGAGCAATAATAAGAAAATGGAAGACATACAAGACTACTGATAATCTCCCTCGATCTGAAGCTCCATATAAGATCTCACCCCGTGGGGTCAAAATGATCACAGGAACGGTGAGCAAAAATCCCAGAACCACACAGGGGGACCTAGTGAATGACCTACATAGAGCTGGGACCACCATAACAACGGCTACCCTCAGTAACACACTACGCCGCCAGGGACTCAGATCCTGCAGTGCCAGACGTGTCCCCCTGCTTAAGCCAGTACATGTCCGGGCCCATCTGAAGTTTGCTAGAGAGCATTTGGATTATCCAGAAAAGTATTGGGAGAATGATGAAAACAAAGTAGAACTGTTTGGTAGAAGCAAAACTCGTCGTGTTTGGAGGAGACAGAATGCTGAGTTGCATCCAAAGAACACTATACCTACTGTGAAGCATCGGGGTGGCAACATCATGCTTTGGGGCTGTTTCTCTGCAAAGGGACCAGGACGACTGATCCGTGTACATGAAAGAATTAATGGGGCCATGTATCGTGAGATTTTGAGTGCAAACCTCCCTCTTTGACTTTCATAGTTGTGGTCTACCTATGATGTCAATTACAGGCATCTCTCATTTTTTTAAGTGGGAGAACTTGCACAATTGTTGGCTGACTAAATACTTTTTTTCCCCACTGTATATTTAAAAAAAAAAAAATCCCCTTCTGCAGGCAGGCAGGCAGGCAGCCTGCGCTGCACCATGATAACATCCATAACGTGCATTTAATTATTCTTTTTGGAATCCATAAACTTATTTTAAAAAATCAGTTTAAAAATGACTCTGGCCGCACCTGTGCAGTGATCCGAAAGTTGCTACTCTACAGGCGCTGGCGGCTACCATCTTGCTGAAGAAAAAAAAATTGCCTCTTGCAAGATGGCACAGATGCCAGCGGCGCCATTTTTCTAGAGAAATAAAATTGTCTCTACTAAGATGGCGCCGGCAACGCATGCGCAGTAGCAGCTATCGGCGATAATAAAGCGCAAATTTACTGCAGGAGAAATTGACATGCTGAAGATTTTGAAAAATGCACCACAGGTCAATTTCCACAGTATGAAAAACAGGACAGGGAGCATGAGATTTCTATAAATCCCATACACTGTAATCGGCTGTGTTTGGTACATACATGAACACGCAGCAGAAAAAATAGACCAGATCCGCATTTGATAACATAACCTATGGGAACCATTATATGTGTGACATGTGGCTTTGTACTCTGTATCACAGAGGAAATGGTTTACTTGTGTAATATGGGTATAGCACTCTGTAATTAGGCTACATGTCACAAAAAATAATGCTGTGCACCATATATCTGCCCTTATCTCACGGGAAATCCGTTTAAGCATTTTTACAAGATATTTAGTAAAATACAATGGTGCAAGTGCTCTGTAAATAAATAATGGGTTGTGTTTTGCCTTTTTACATTTAGTGCTGGCCCCCTATTTGTAACACTTCCATACTTATGGTCTGTATCTTCCATTTGACTTTTTTACTTGCTGCCTCAGTTGCCGGAGAGGTCTGCAGTTTGTTGCTTACAAAGTTAGGACTTTCATCCTTGGAAATGGCATCCACATGTGAGCAGCACCTGAAACCTTTTATGCTTTGTTTGAACCATATGAGATCTTTCTTCTGTATAGACCACGGCATTAGTGCTGGCATCACCGGGATTCATCCAGTCTGCTCTTACATTTCCTGTACTGCAAAGCAGCACTAGGTTACTGATGTGAATTAATTGTTAGAGTAGACGAGAAATCTCAGTATTGTTTAATGTAAAAACATAACTGGTGTGATTCCGGCTTCATTATACTTCAATATTGTTTTTTTTTTTTTGCAAGAAACCGGTTTAAGGCTCCAATGCACCTTGGATTAGAGTCGGTGAAATAGGCGGGTTCTCATGTGTATGGGGGCCTTGATAAATTGTGTTGGGGACTAAAGGATTGAGCAGGTGGAATTCAATCACCAAATCCTTTTGGTAAGTGGAGATATAAGTCACTGCCATATAATTCTGGCAGAAGCTCTCTCATACAGTACACAAGTACTCTCAGCCGAGCCCTCCTGTGTTTTAGGGATATTTCGTCTGACAGCTATATAATGGGTTTTCCAAAGTACCGATTTATGTTACGAAATATAAGGGGTTTTCCAATGTTAGCACTATATAAATGAAACGTTATGTAACTTTGTAGTTCAGAATCTGACCATTTTTAGGATTAGTTTGTTGTGAGTGAGGATTTAGGGACAAATTCACTAATACTGCTGATAAATTAGTTTAGAATTAGCTTCACGACATGTCTGCTATTGGCTAATTATTTATGGATATTTTCCAAAAATAATTAGGGGACAATTCATAGAGTTGTTTAAGCCAGAAGTCTGGCATAAGGCACCTTGATAAATTGCAATATTTTTGTGCAACTCATAAATTGTGCAAAAACATTATGACATTTGATGTTTACACTCCAGTCCTGGCCAACTACAGGGAGTCGCATATACAGGACATGGGTGGGGTGTGGCTACGCCTGTAAAATTCATGATAGATTATGTAACGTAACTATGTACACCAGTACCGTACCTGTGTACCTTTCTTGTGGCGGCACCAGCTGGTTAAGAGATGCGCCTAATTCATTAAGCAGAGTGCAAGCGTCATGAATTAGGTGCACTCTATTCCATCGAGCCGCTTCATACCTTAGTTTTTGTTAAAGCCATTACTTTTAGGCTATATGCACACTTTGAGTAAATGGATACAGAAATTTCTGCACCATTCCTGCATCTCCTGGCAGGAAAAACGCAACTGCAAAAATGTGCATTTTTGATGAGTTTTTTTGACTGAGTTGAGTGAGGGCAATGCTGAAAAATTCAGGGCAAGAACGCACAGAGATTTGACACGCTACAGATTATTTTCTGCTCCAAATCTGCAAGTCAAAAATACTCACCGTGTGCATGACACTTCATGTTTCTCATTCACTTTGCTGACATCAGGTTTTACTAGCAAACCTGCACGGCAGCAAGGCACCAAATCAACATATGCACAAGTCCTTAAAGTGTACCTGCCATGTCATGTGGCACTCTAACATTTTTTCCCTTTTATAGGCCTTTTCTATCAGTTTCACTGACCTTAGCTTCATATTGCACAGAGACAAACTGCTATTATAACTCGAATACATTGAGCAGAAATTGTTTGTCAAAAGCTGTTTATGAGATTGCAACACTGCATACACTGGCGATTAAAGGGGTGGTCTGGGTTGGTCAAATAAATTTTCATCTAAATCCCTAGCTATTTGAAGCCGTAATCTAAACTATTTTCTAATTTACTTGCGGGTCACCCTCCCAGGGCTGTGGGGTACTCGGTACCGGGCCGGTATCAGTGGGATGTGTCACAGCGGCGGTGACCCGGTCCGTGGCCCTGGGCGCCCAAGTAATGGGGGAATTGAAATGGTGGAACGTAGTTACTTGAATGATAGTTCGTGACGCCACCTGTGGTGTTCAGCAAGTGAGGTGTTACGCCGACGCTGCATGCAGATCCTCTGGGACTGGTGGTGTGTTGCAGCCAAGCTGATGAAGCTCCCTATAGGTGGAGCTTTAGTCCCAGGGCAGTGTAGATGTAGGGGTAGAAGAGAGGCGCAGGCAGTGTAGAAGCTGGTACCCAGATGTAGTGGTGCCAGGTGTGTTGGCGCAGGAATGAATGAAGGACACCAGGGCTTGTAGTTCCAAAGCTTTACTCACAGTCTGTAGTACACACAGGTGCCTGCCTCCGTGCTGTGTCCTCCGGGTCAGGGACTCGGTCAACCTCCAGGCCAGTTGGAATGCTCCCTTCCAATACTCCGCCAACATGTGCCTTTCTGAACGTCTCCTCTATATGCCTTTAAGTGTGAAGTACTCCTAGTACTCCTAGTTACACTGGAGTTCCTCCTGACAGATGTTCCCAAGAACTTTCCTTGTACAGCAGACAGCTGTAGCCTGCTTCGGGGACTCCTTGCTTCTTAAGTCCCGGCTCACTATCAATGTTGCTGTTGTGCCCCCCAGTCTTAGATAGGAGTAGTGCATTTACAGCCCACTACTCCACCGGTGTCTGCTGCAGAACCATTAGTGTCCATACAACCTCGGGGACCGGGCCCCGGCCTTGCGCATAGAACTTCTAGGCAGGGTTCTTCCTCTAACCCACGTCCTCTGTTCCCTTTTTCTCCTACATTCCGTACTAGTCTTTCTTTCGTATGGAAGATCAGATTTCTGTTCAATGTCTTTCTCCATCTTTCCTTTCCTGTGCCAGCAGACCCAGGTCACTGAGATCTGCTGCAGTACCTCCTTCCTCCATCCCTCTCCCCGGGATCTTCTCTCCTCACTCCTCTCCGACTGACTCCGAACTCCCTGAAATTCTAAACCTTCCCGCTCTTTTATATATTCTAACTCCACCCACCTCCCAGCACGTTTAGTGTTCCAAGCAGGGAGCCACAAAAGGTGCTCTGCTACACTCCAAGCAGGGAGCTGCAATGTGGCTTTGCTGAACTACTGTGTTGTGTGGGATGCAAGTGTTGGAGCATGGTCAGGAGCCTCCAACCTACCTGGATGGTGGGGCACCACACTTCAGGAGGAGGTGCAGTACCTCTGTGGCAACTGAACCCTCAGGGGCGCCACACTCCCCCGTTAAACACAGCACGTCCGCGAGCTGCAATTCAAACAGCATTAACAATACAGGAACATACAAAATTTTGTGATGCTGAATAAAAATGTCTTATACTAAACTTCCCAATGTGGGAGGCACAGTTTCTGGAACATTACAAACAAGTTAACTATCTAAATTCAAAGTTATGCTACCTAATTTAAAGTGCTATGGAAGCAACTCAATATCAATTCACATTTTCTAGCAACACATTTTCTTTCTGTTACTTTTCACCTTCTCTTACTTGCTTCTTTAAGTGACAACCGTGGGTGCCTGGTTCATCACCTGTAACTTCAATTCTTTATTCAAATTCACAATATCTTTATTCACAAGACTGTAAAATACTCACTATTTCTTTTTCAATATAACCCTATAAAATCTGTCAATAATACTTTCATTATATCACTTCCTCATTTCTATTGAAAGAATAACATTAAGCATTATCAATAATTGCAATTGTAGACACTGGTCCGGCCAATATGTCGGGAAATGTCCTTATGATGAGGTAATCCTTTTTCAAGGAAAAGGGTCCTATGTAAAACCAAGAGAGAGCACCTAAAGAGGTGCAAACTATGTACAAGTTACAGTTCTGGATCATTCAGCGTTCATGATCTCGCCAGTTCAATATTGAGGCTGCCAATATAACTGGGGAACACTGGAAAAACAAAACTAGAGCATGATAGCCAAAAATAGAAAACTGGTACAAAAAAATAGGAACACAGGCACAACGGTGCAAATACCCTCCTGGGTAACGAGAGTTAAATTAAGGAAGCATCTTGACTAGTTGTTGTCCCCTCCTGGGGTTTCTGGACTGGAACTGCTTCCAGGGGTGAAAAATGCGTTGGCAGCCTTCAGATACTCTTCCTCCAAAGGGGTAAAATCGGTAGCTTTCTGCACTCTTGGCTGCAGGACTGGTGCAGATCCAGCTTGGCACATGGGGGCAGTAGGCGGTTTCTGCCTGTAGGTCTTGATGAGATCCTCCGGGACCCGTCTGATATTCATTGCATACCTGCCTCTCAATCCTTCATGTCTGGTAAACGTTACATGATCTCCCGAATGTAGGTTTCTGGCAGGGTGCCCTTTTCTCAAGTGGGGCTCCACGTCCCGCCGATTAAAGAACAGATCGGAGATTCGGCTAGGGTCATGGATGAAGCCGAACCCACTCTCATGATTGACACTTAGGATGTGTCCCCAACCTGCTGAGTCCCGGGGACCATAGCGCCCGGCACGGACCTGCTCTTTCCGGTCCAAGTCAGGGCCCAGTACAGCTAACCTTTGCTGCTCCCTCTCTTTGTGTTCAGCTGCCAGTTGTCGGATGGTCACTTGGCAGCTAGCCCAGTTCTCATCTTCCTCCCGTTCCTCCCAAGACCGATCCCGGCTCGTGGTGTACCGCGGCACAACCATCAGGGGTTCAGATGGTTCCCCCCATGGACAGGTATCCCGGTCCCAGACCAGATCCAACACGACCTGGCCAGTCGCTGCGACCGCGGTACACCCCAGGGCCTTCCCAGGTGTAGGGGCATCAGACATACCGGGGGCCTCCTGGTGGTGCAGTCTCCGCTCCGGTGCAGGCATAGTGGCGGTGGACGCCGTTCGGTGGGACACTGGGGGACGGCGGTGGAGCTAATGGCGGCTCCGGGTCTGCAGGGGTCTCTGGAGGGATCTGCGCTGCCGCTTCAGGTCCGGACGGGAGCTTCTCTTCCTCCGCTTCGGCTCCCAAGGCCTCAGACAATTCTTACAGTGGTAACGGTAGAGAGGGGACAATGGATGCTGCCGGTGGTATGGCAGCGGTCTCAGGCTCCACAGAGTCTGCCTGGAAAGGTACCGGTGGTGCGGGTACCGCAGGTGTAGGCCCTTCCTGGGCGCGCTGCAGCTTTAAAGTCCATAGCGCCTCCTGCCTCAGTTGCAGGCGGCGCGTCAGCTGGGCTATTTCATCTTCCAGCTGCTGGCGGGTCATCTCGGACACTGGGTTGGAGCCTTCAGCCATGGCGCCGGGGAGATTCAGCATAACCTCCTCGCGCTCCGCAGGCCTCCTCCCGTCTCTTTCCAAGATGGCGTTCTTCCTGTCTTGGCTCTTTTCCCGCCACTGGCTTCCGCTCTTCCTTCTTGGGGCGGCGTCTTCTTCCAGCTCCTCCATACCAAGCCAGTATACGAACCCCTCGGGGGGTGGGCCATGTCGCCGTTGCATAGTAATTCAGGCAGGGGAGGCCCAAGACAGTTCGCGGTCTTTTCTTAGGACCTCCCATGTTGTCATGTCCTTCTTCACCGCGCCAGCGGCCATTTTTAATGTTCATTTTACAGTCTATTAAATTGGGTCTTCTGCACATCTTCAAAAACTTTAAGTCTTAGGCACACAGAACCCGATGGCATCGGGTCTCGTCATCCTGTTCGTGACGCCAAGTTGGGTCGCCCTCCCAGGGCTGTGGGGTACTCGGTACCGGACCGGTCTCAGCGGGATGTGTCACAGCGGCGGTGACCCGGTCCGTGGCCCTGGGCGCCCAAGTAATGGGGGAATTGAAATGGTGGAACGTAGTTAATTGAATGATAGTTCGTGACGCCACCTGTGGTGTTCGGCAAGTGAGGTGTTACGCCGACGCTGCATGCAGATCCTCTGGGACTGGTGGTGTGTTGCAGCCAAGATGGTGAAGCTCCCCACAGGTGGAGCTGTAATCCCAGGGCAGTGTAGATGTAGGGGTAGAAGAGAGGCGCAGGCAGTGTAGAAGCTGGTACCCAGATGTAGCAGTGCCAGGTGTGTTGGCGCAGGAATGAATGGAGGACACCAGGGCTTGTAGTTCCAAAGCTTTACTCACAGTCTGTAGTACACACAGGTGCCTGCCTCCGTGCTGTGTCCTCCGGGTCAGAGACTCGGTCAACCTCCAGGCCAGATGGAATGCTCCCTTCCAACACTCCGCCAACATGTGCCTTTCTGAACGTCTCCTCTATAGCGCCTTTAAGTGTGAAGTACTCCTAGTACTGAGTTACACTGGAGTTCCTTCTGACAGATGTTCCCAAGAACTTTCCTTGTACAGCAGACAGCTGTAGTCTGCTTCGGGGACTCCTTGCTTCTTAAGTCCCGGCTCACTATCAATGTTGCTGTTGTGCCCCCAAGTCTGAGATGGGAGTAGTGCATTTACAGCCCACTACTCCACTGGTGTCTGCTGCAGAACCATTAGTGTCAATACAACCTCGGGGACCGGGCCCCGGCCTTGCGCATAGAACTTCTAGACAGGGTTCTTCCTCTAACCCACGTCCTCTGTTCCCTTTTACTCCTACGCTCCGTACTAGTCTTTCCTTCTTATGGAAGATCAGGTTTCTGTTCAATGTCTTTCTCCTTCTTTCCTTTCCCGTGCCAGCAGACCCAGGTCACTGAGATCTGCTGCAGCACCTCCTTCCTCCATCCCTCTCCCCGGGATCTTCTCTCCTCACTTCTCTCTGACTGACTCCGAACTCCCTGAAATTCTAAACCTTCCCGCTCTTTTATATATTCTAACTCCACCCACCTCCCAGCACGTTTAGTGTTCCAACAGGGAGCCACCAAAGGTGCTCTGCTACACTCCAAGCAGGGAGCCGCAATGTGGCTTTGCTGAACTACTGTGTTGTTTGGGATGCAAGTGCTGGAGCATGGTCAGGAGCCTCCAACCTACCTGGATGGTGGGGCACCACACCTCAGGAGGAGGTGCAGTACCTCTGTGGCAACTGAACCCTCAGGGGGCCCACACTTGCATTAAAAATTCCCTACCGTTCCCTAACTATACTAACAGCTCTTATACTTTTTCCCCTACTTCCTGTTTGATGACATTTAATTTGAGAATGCCAGTGCATGCTGGGATACTCAAATGAAGCGTCATCAGAGCAGGGGACATTGATGACACTTTGTTTCATGGAAAGGGCAGAGACTGTCACAGTGACTACAGCCTCTTCCCCCCGCTCTGATGACGCTTCATTTGAGTATCCCAGCATGCACAGAGAAGTGGGAAAAAAGTACAATAGCAGTTAGTGTAATTAGGGAACGGTAGGGATTTTTTCAATGCAAGCATATTAGAAATTAGTTTACATTACGGCATCAAATAGATAGGGATTTAGATTAAAGTTTATTTGACCTCTGGGCTACCTCTTTTAAAATTTTCTATCTTATGGCATATCAAGCCTAAGAACTGCAGTTTGACATACAATCTATTTGTAGAACTCCTGGGATGTAACCTGTTGAGGTCTGTTGTGTAGCACCCTGTTGAATGGAGAAACACTTTCCCTAAATGGGTTTCTGTGCTGCAGAGATATGTTTCCTCATTAGATACTGTTAGGCGTCGGGTTCCTGCAGCTGCACAGCAGGAATCCATAGCCGTACATCCAGCGGTCTTCCATTCCTTTCCGCCTGCTCAGGGACCTACACAGCAATCTCAGCGATCCAGGCGCCCTGCTCAGACCAGCTCTCTGGGTCTGGTTGTTGCTGCCACCTCTGGACCAGCAATGGTAGCGCAACCTGCTTTGCAGGAAACCACTCCAGAGGCTAAGTCCTCTCGCCGCGCTACTGGGCATGCCCACGAGACGATCTCCCAGTGGAGATCGGAGGTCACGTGCTCAGGTCCTTCTCCTGATCTGATTGGCCCATCTCAGAGGTCTGGAAGGTCCCGGAAGCGCATGGCTATAAAAGGCCATGCGCTAGTATAGACTATACTTGCTATGTGTGAATGGTAATGGATGTATGATTCTGGTGACTGACTCATTTGAAACCCCTTCCCTCTGATATTACGTATGTGGTTAGGGAATTAGAGTTGTAGTCAGCGCCAAGTCAGTGGCAACCCATACGCCACAGTGCATACCGAACCGCTACACTAGCGTCCGATAGTGTTATGCCTCACGGCACTGTCGTACAGCGGCAGTAGTTACCGCCACGCTGCAGTTAGCAGCACTTACCGGCGTCCGCGGTAGCAACACCGCACGCACAGTAGGTCAGGACGGACACGACCTCTGCCTTGGGCCATGTCCTGTGACCATATACCGTGTGTGCAAGCCAGCTGAGACCTGTGAAGCTAACAGGCTCGGCGTTTATGCTTTATTTATACTAAAGCGCCTCTGTGAGTTTAACAGAGTCCGCTCTGCACACTTCGGGTGACGTTTAACCCGGGCGCAGTATACCGCCATATAGCGAGTCTACCATTACTCAGCAGCGGTTGTTACACCTACTGCACGGTGGACCCCGGGCGGCAAACGCACTTCCTATTATTTATATTTAGTGCGTTCCGCCGTCCCTAACAAGATACATGGCTAATTATACACCCTGTGCTCTATCTCTGTAGCACACTCCAAAGCGCCAGCATTATGCAACAGTACTGAGCAGTATAACTGTAATTCCAGCTCTCGGGTCAAAATGTTAGGGAGGAGCTGCTCACTCCTTCTTGCTTAATAGACTTAAATAGGAAGATAAGTGGGTGAAAAGAGACATTCCTGACTAAGTGGAAGTTTTTGTCTTCACATATACAATTAATTTATGGAAAACATTATAAATGGATACCCTTTAGAGAGGTTGTCCTCTTTTAGAACATGCTAGCTCAGTTCATTGTAAAAAAAAAAAAAAACAAGCTACACTGTCACGGAGTGACTCAACCCTACAGATGTCGGTCAGCTAGCGGCACAACACACAACGGAGAAGGAATAAGGGAGAGGAAGGCCCTACCAATAGGGAATGAGTGATGGTCACCACCTGAGCTCCAACCTGAACCTCTCCCCCACTCAACTAACGCCCTATGTGGGTCCTTCCCTCCACCGCCGTCAGGATATCTCGCTCCTCACTGTCACTTAAACTGCCCTGGCTAGTGCAGTGGCCGGCGTAGGGTGCTAGCCTAGTCACTACAGATAATAACACACAGGGGCAAGTAACAAACACCAAAGGAACAAGGTAACAAAAACACCACACTTAGCTTAAGAACACTGCTGCTAAGCTCCACACCGCAGATAACAACAGCAACTGCACTCCAAACACCAGACGTGGCTGACACCAAAGAGCTGCTCCTGCTAGGTTGGTCTCCAGAAAGGAACTGTATCACCAACTGTCAACTGATGCATCAGATGACCTTTTAAAGGCTGGTGGGAGTGGTCACCACCCACATCAGCTGAACCTGCAGCAATGCAATTACACCAGATTGCCAGCGGGGGGGGGAAAAACTGACGTTAACCCTCTATGGCCCGAAAGGAAAAAAAAGTTTTAACTGAGTGGAACCAGAGCTGCCACAAATCCAAAAATGGATTGTGACACACACTTTATGTAGCCTCCCCGAGGACAGTGTTGTTTTTTCAGGGCTATCCAATTCTCTGTTGTTTGGTTGTAGCAATGATGACACGTCGTCAGCACTGCTGCCAATCCCTGAGCTCAGCAGCTTGTTCTTTCTGTATCCGCAGAGCTGGGGATTTAGATCAGGCAGCGCTCTCAATAACCACAATGGTAAGGGAGTAGGATGCTATTTGGGGGCTGGTCGCTGCACTGAGCTCTCAGCCATGCCACAGGTGCACTAAAGTCCCCTCATTTACATATCTTATAAAACTTTTATTTCAAACCAAAGTTACTAAAGTCTACATTACTGTAATAGGGGGCTAAGTCCCCTATGTGATTGCCAAAATAGTTCAATTTCAAAGATTGACTGTCACGAGTTTAATGCGACAGAGAGGAGCCAGAAGACCACAGCGTCTGATTTCTCCTTTCTGTCATGGTAAACCCGTGGCATTGACATCTTTGAGCACAGTAGAGGGATATTAATACTTCTGAACACACTGAAGGCTCATTCACACGTCAGTATTTGGTCAGTATTTTGCATCAGTGTTTGTATGCCAAAGCCGGAATGGAACTTACCGAGAAAAAAATATAATTGAAAGACTGACTCCTATTCCTTATTTTGGAGACATTCCTGGTTTTGGCATACAAATACTGATGAAATACTGATCAAAAATACTGATGTGTGAAAGAGGCCTGACACTGTGTGTGCACTCAGCCACTGCAGTGTCAGTATCAGCAGGAGGAGGAATTTAGATTAGGCAAGCACCATAAGGGGAAGGGTGGAAGATGGTAATTGAGGGGTGGCCTTGCATGACCAATTCATGGCCATGCAAGGTTGCACTGAAGCCCCCTCACATATCTAAAAAATATATTTTTATATCAAGCAAAAATACTAAAATCTATTGTAGCAATGTGATTTTTACAGGAGCTATGAAAGTTTAAATTGTTACATTTTAGTTTTGGATGTGACAATCTCTTTTAAAGCTATAGGTTTGATAGTAATAGTTGCTTTTGTAATTTATGATTTTATTTTATCCCCACAAAAAAAGTTACAAGGTCAGTTTGGTGATTTACTATGGCTAATTGATGCCTTAAATGCTTATGGTTGAGCATGTGAATGAAACAAAGAAAACAATTTTGTATCTCCCTAATCTTGCACCTTTAGAAAACTCCTGCTCAAAGATGGCGAGGAATAAAACTTCTGTGCCTTATAAAAAATCATGTAAAAACACAAACCTTGACCTGTGCAGACAGGAATGTAATGCTAAACTGGTCTACATTACTAGTCAGGCATTTAATGAAACACACAAAACACAAGTTTTGGAGAAACAGATTCTTTCTTAAATGGTCATTTGTATTGAAGTAGAACAAATGAGAAAATATGTTAATGCACTTCAGATGTTTTGATTTCACTGTCTTGAAATTTCATTACTTTTCTCAGCATGGTTATGACATTTTATTGATCTGTTCTAGAGATAGTGTGTTACTGTTAATGTTTATTTGCTGGGGTTCCAGATGCTTTGTATTTGAATTCAATTCATGCCGGATGCTTTCAATCAAGATCCTTTTCTTTGGTAGCGCTCCATAGAATGGACTCCTTGATGTTCCCCGGCCAATTAGACCTTTCCTATAAGGTTGTGAAATGTGAAGTATTGCTGAGAAAAAAAAAATTCAGGTCTCATACTTTTCAACGTAATATGAATTCTAAGGGGACAAGACTTTTTAAAACAATGATAGTGATGAAATCACTTCTTAGAACATACGTGACCGTCTTTTTGCTCAGTGCTATGAACTTTACTTAAATTTTACCTTGAGTAATATGAAATATTCAGCATAAGGGTTTAAATACATACAGTGGGGAAAAAAAGTATTTAGTCAGTCAGCAATAGTGCAAGTTCCACCACTTAAAAAGATGAGAGGCGTCTGTAATTTACATCATAGGTAGACCTCAACTATGGGAGACAAACTGAGAAAAAAAAAATCCAGAAAATCACATTGTCTGTTTTTTTTTTCATTTTATTTGCATATTATGGTGGAAAATAAGTATTTGGTCAGAAACAAAATTTCATCTCAATACTTTGTGATATATCCTTTGTTGGCAATGACAGAGGTCAAACGTTTTCTGTAAGTCTTCACACGGTTGCCACACACTGTTGTTGGTATGTTGGCCCATTCCTCCATGCAGATCTCCTCTAGAGCAGTGATGTTTTTGGCTTTTCGCTTGGCAACACGGACTTTCAACTCCCTCCAAAGGTTTTCTATAGGGTTGAGATCTGGAGACTGGCTAGGCCACTCCAGGACCTTGAAATGCTTCTTACGAAGCCACTCCTTCGTTGCCCTGGCAGTGTGCTTTGGATCATTGTCATGTTGAAAGACCCAGCCACGTTTCATCTTCAATGCCCTTGCTGATGGAAGGAGGTTTGCACTCAAAATCTCACGATACATGGCCCCATTCATTCTTTCATGTACCCGGATCAGTCGTCCTGGCCCCTTTGCAGAGAAACAGCCCAAAAGCATGATGTTTCCACCACCATGCTTTACAGTAGGTATGGTGTTTGATGGATGCAACTCAGTATTCTTTTTCCTCCAAACACGACAAGTTGTGTTTCTACCAAACAGTTCCAGTTTGGTTTCATCAGACCATAGGACATTCTCCCAAAACTCCTCTGGATCATCCAAATGCTCTCTAGCAAACTTTAGACGGGCCCGGACATGTACAGGCTTAAGCAGTGGGACACGTCTGGCACTGCAGGATCTGAGTCCATGGTGGTGTAGTGTGTTACTTATGGTAGGCCTTGTTACATTGGTCCCAGCTCTCTGCAGTTCATTCACTAGGTCCCCCCGCGTGGTTCTGGGATTTTTGCTCACCGTTCTTGTGATCATTCAGACCCCACGGGGTGGGATTTTGCGTGGAGCACCAGATCGAGGGAGATAATCAGTGGTCTTGTATGTCTTCCATTTTCTAATTATTGCTCCCACAGTTGATTTCTTCACTCCAAGCTGGTTGGCTATTGCAGATTCAGTCTTCCCAGCCTGGTGCAGGGCTACAATTTTGTTTCTGGTGTCCTTTGACAGCTCTTTGGTCTTCACCATAGTGGAGTTTGGAGTCAGACTGTTTGAGGGTGTGCACAGGTGTCTTTTTATACTGATAACAAGTTTAAACAGGTGCCATTACTACAGGTAATGAGTGGAGGAAAGAGGAGACTCTTAAAGAAGAAGTTACAGGTCTGTGAGAGCCAGAAATCTTGATTGCTTGTTTCTGACCAAATACTTATTTTCCACCATAATATACAAATAAAATGAAAAAAAAACAGACAATGTGATTTTCTGGATTTTTTTTTCTCAGTTTGTCTCCCATAGTTGAGGTCTACCTATGATGTAAATTACAGACGCCTCTCATCTTTTTAAGTGGTGGAACTTGCACTATTGCTGACTGACTAAATACTTTTTTTCCCCACTGTACCATAAAATCCATATTGTTTTCAATTTTATAGGTTTTGTATTTTTGGTATATTTTCATTATATTTATAGTCTGGTGCAGTAACCTCTGTTAAAGCTAGGGGGCGCTGCATATGCGACTCAGAATATGCATGTGGGCATTTCCTTGATGGTGAAACAGTGACCGGCATGGTTGTAAACGTCCAGTATGTGTCGCAGAGGTTCTCTGCGCTATAAGCCAAATTAGCGTTGTCATGCGGGGACTTGTAGTCCACAAGTTATTTACCTATAAGAGCGGCTTATAGGGCTAGTCAGAGAGCTGGGCGGGATCGGCTAGCCACACATACACACCGCCCACATATGGGGTGGTTTGGGATATATAATGTGACTGAGGTCTGATCACAGGGGTTGTGTGTTTGATCCTGAGTGGTCAGAGTGCAAGGTCTCGGAAGGCCTGGGTGTGTTGAAAGTGTCTGGGATTGAACTTCCTGGAGAGCACATGGAAAGGCCCAGACCTGATAGAGTCTGTGACGGCTCTGTGTAGGGAAGCTACTGCCCAGCTGTGGCTCTGCAACTGATGGCCTAGTGAGCAAGGCACTGTCTGGAACAGTGATCCCAGTGCGGCCGCTTCCCTGATAACCTGTGAGGGATAAACCGTGAGTAATGCTGACCGGGGTCAGTAAGAGACTGTGTTCTGGCTATAGAGCATGCGTGCTGGACATGGCACAGCCTGTGTGCCCACAGGCCTGAGAGAGCGAAGCTCTACTATGGACATTAAGAATTTGTCTGTCTGATGTAAGACTGTTTGCCTTCTGTTCCTGTGACACTGGTTTATGAAGGAAATAAGCCACACTGACTGTTACTTTAAGCAAGAGTGTTACTGTGCCTCAATATCACAGCAAAGCGAGTTAATCCCCATCCACTCATATGGTGGATCTCTGCAATAGTTAGTAATTCTGTGGTACGGTAGGTGACTTTTAGACTAAATACAGCAACTGTCCATATGTGAAAAAATAATAATTATGGTTTAATTAAATTTTGATAGTATGATATCCAAATTATTGGTAGTGTGAGATTCTAATTCAATAAAAAGAAGTGGAACAGAACAATCTTTATGAGAAAAAACATTTCAAGCAAATGATTTATAAAAATAATGTTTACTTGATTTAATGCATGCTGGAATAACCACTACTAAAAGTGTTGTATGCATGATAGTAATTGTCTCCTATCTAGAAGATTGGGGATAATTTACTGATCACTGGGGTTCCAACCACTGGGACCTCTACCAAACACAAGAAAGGCCTGTTGTGAATGGAGAATGGGAGCGCATTGTTCATTCTCCTCTCCATTCATTGTCTATGGGACTGCTAAAAATAAGTGGCCACTTTGTTTGTCTTTCTCCAGTTCCATATAGACAACGTATGGAGTGGAGGTCAAGTCTACAGTCCTCTGATCCATTCAAGATGGGCCTTGCAAAGGCTTGTTCCCGAGTTTCAGAGCCCCATTTTCAGGATTGCTGGGGGTCCAATCGACCAGTGGATGGGGAGATAACTTAACCCTTTAACCCCCGGAGCTTTTTTTGTTTTTTGCTCCCCTCCTTCCCAGAGCCATAACTTTTTTATTTTTCCGTCAATATGGCCATGTGAGGGCTTATTTTTTGTGGGACGAGTTGTACTTTTGAAAAACACCCTTAGTTTTACCATGTTGTGTACTAGAAAACAGGAAAAAATTCCAAGTGCAGTGAAATTGCAAAAAAAAAAAGTGCAATCCCACACTGTTTTGTGTTTTTTTGGCTTTTTTTGCTAGGGTCACTAAATGCTAAAACTGACCTGCCATTATAATTCTCTAGGTCATTGCGAGTTCATAGACACCAAACATGTCTAGGTTCTTTTTAATCCAATTTCAAACTTTGCTAAAAAAATAAAAAAATAAAAAAAATGCGTCATTTTCCGATACCCGTAGAGTCTCCATTTTTCGTGATCGCGATTCCACCTGCAGCTATTACATACCCCTGCAGAATTTTTGCTTTCTCTGCCTTTTTTCAGAGAATATGAATGATAAAACCAAAACTTTATCTCTACTCATGGTTAGTGGTTGGGTGAAGCCACTAATTGTCAAACTACTGTGTTTTATCTTTTTAAATCATAATGACTTCTGTGGTAGTGTGGATGAGGTTCTTTATTTTCCCAGATGGTAAAGCTGCGCACTCTTCTTGGCAAAAAGCCTCCAGTTTCTGTAAATTCCTAGGCTGTCTAGCATGAACTGCACGCTTGAATTATCCCCAGAATGGCTCAATGATATTGAGGTCAGGAGAATGAGATGGCCACTCCAGAACCTTCACTTTGTTCTGCTGTACCTAATGAGAGGTCGACTTGGCCTTGTGTTTTGGATTGTTGTCATGTTGGAACGTCGACGTATGTCCCATGCGCAGCTTCCGGGCTGATGATTGCAAATTTGCCTCCAGTATTTGCTGATAACATGCTGCATTCATCTTTCCTTCAACTTTGACCAAGTTTCCTGTGGTACTTCACACATCCCCAAAACATCAGCGATCCACCTCCGTGCTTTGCAGTAGGAATGTTGTTCCTTTCATCATAGGCCTTGTTGACCTCTCTCCAACTGTAACATTTATGGTTGTGGCCAAAAAGTTCAATTTTGGTCTCTTCACTCCAAATTACCTTGTTCCAGAAGTTTTGAGGCTTGTCTCTGTGCTGTTTTGCATATTGTAGGTGAGATAATTTGTGGCCTTTGCACAGTAATGACTTTTCTGGCGACTCGACCATGCAGCCCATTTTTCAAGTGCCTCCTTATTGTGCACCTTGAAACAGCTACACTGCTAGTTTTCAGAGTCCAGTATTTCAGCTGATGTTATTTTGGGGTTTTTAATTGCATCCTGAACAATTTTCCTGGCTGTTGTGGATGAAATGTTTGTTGGTCTACCTGACCATGGTTTTGTTTTTACAGAGCCCCTGATCTTCAATTTGTTAATCACAGTTTGAACACTGCTGACTGGCATTATCAATTCCTTGGATATCTTTTTGTATCCTTTTCCTGTTTTATACAGTTCAACTACCTTTTCCCGTAGATCCATTGACAATTCTTATGCTTTCCCCATGACTCACAATCCAGAAACATCAGTGGCTGGATGAAAGATGCAAGGGTCTGTCTGGATCCCAGAAACTCACTCAACTTTTATGCACACACACTGATTACAAGCAAACAGGTCACCGGTGAGGATGTTACCTTAAATAGCCATTTGAACCCATTTGTGTCAACTTCTGTTCATGTTATCAGGCCAAAATCACCACGGTATGTGAACTTTTGATCAGGGTCATTTGGCTGTTTTGAGTTATCATTATGATTTAAAAAGAGAAAACATAGTAGTTTGACAAAACATGGCTTCACCCAACCACTAACCATGAGTGGAGAAAAAGTTTTGGCGTTATCATTCATATTCTCAAAAAAAGGCCAATAAAGCAAAAATTCTGCCTGGGTATAAAAACTTTTGAGCACAACTGTGTATGGA
The DNA here is from genome assembly GCF_039654945.1 of Dendrobates tinctorius. Taxonomy (NCBI): domain Eukaryota; kingdom Metazoa; phylum Chordata; class Amphibia; order Anura; family Dendrobatidae; genus Dendrobates; species Dendrobates tinctorius. The sequence continues at coordinate 821,194 of NW_027361891.1, forward strand.
TGGTGCATATACATGGACTGGGGTAGCATGCACATGGATTGGGTGGGCATGTTCAAGGGTTGAGGGAGCAAATACATGAATTGGGGAGTATATACGAGAATGGGGGGCATATACAAGGATTGTGGGAGCATATACAAGGATGGAGGAGCATATACATGGTTTGGGGGAGCAAATACATGGAATGGGGAAGCATATACTAGGGTGAGGAAGCATATACATACAGTAGATTAAAGAACATATACGAGCATGAGGGAGCATATACACAGATTGGGGGAGCATATACATGGATTGGGGAGCATAAACAAGGATGGAAGAGCATATACATGGATTTAGGGGAGCATATACATGGATTGGAGAAGAATATACATGGATTGAGGTAGCATATACACAGATTAGGGAGCATATACATGGATTGTGGGAGCATATACAAGGATTGGGGGCATGGATTGGGGGAGCATATACAAGGAAGGGGGAGCATATTCAAGGATGAGGGTCATATATAAGGGAGCATATACAAGGATGGGTCAGCATATACCACAAGGATGGGGAAACATACCACAAGGAAGAAGGGCATATAGAAGGATACAGGATATATACCAGGATGGGGGTGCATAAACCAAGATGGGGACATATACCAGGATGGGGTTCATATACCAGGATCTGAGGGCATATACCAGGATGGGTGGCATATACAAGGATAGGGGGCATGTACCAGGATGGGGAGAGCAAATACCAAAATGAGGGATTATATACCAGTATAAGGAGCATATTCCTTTATATCTGCAGTCTGGTACCCCTGCTCCTGTCTGTGGCTACTCCCTGTTGCCCTTGTCTGCTCTATGCTGACCATTCTTGCTCTCTGTACAAGTTGTTTTTCTAAAGTGAAACCGCAGTATTCAGTTAAATTGCTGTGTTGGCACTTTACCATAAATAAGTGAGTTTTGAGTTGAAGTTTGGGCACTCCGTTCACCATCACTGGCCTAAGGTAACTCTGGTTCTCAGCTCAGGGGTAGGGAAAGCATTGGACATAGTTTAGTGACTCTAGATATAGGTTAGGGTTTAGGGCCCAGAGCAGTGACCAGGACAGCAAGATAGCCAATGGTGGGCCTTATAAGTGTGTAAGTGATAGGAACAGTGTATGATATAGTTAAATATTTGTGAGCAGCCCAGGATGGAGGGGGCAGGTCAATTCAAAAGGGGAACTACTTCCTGGTTTCATGAGATAGATGTAGTGTGAGGTTCGTGCCAAGAAAAATTTCAAGCTGCAGTGGTCTGGTGGCACGTAGATTACATATCATTCTGGCAAAATGAGGTCATAACCAAATTTCCTGCAGACCTTCTTGTAATGTCTTTGGCCTATGGCCCGAAATACGCACTGAGGAGTGTGCAATAATCCCTTTCATACAGGAAAAGGTGGATGGAGAACCATGAGAGGGATATGTTACGGGGCTGACAAGAAGATCATGCGTAAGGATAGTCCCAGCTGGACGTAAGCAAAGGCTTGAAAATGTACTGTATCGATAGAACTGGAGGGTGCCCGATACTGTTTGTTAAAGACTGATGTAAGAAAATTTCTAAAGCAATCCACCGGGAGTAGATTGAAACAAAACAAAATCCTCTAAACTGCATGCTCACAAACGTCAGAAGTCTGACTAAAAGTCATGAGCGAGTATACCTGTTGCTCGGGTTTCCTCTGAGTATTTTGGCGTGCTCGGAGATTTAGTTTTTGTCGAAGCAGCTGCATGATTTACGGCTGCTAGACAGCCTGAATACATGTGGGGATTCCCTAACAAACAGGCATTCCTCACGTGTATTCAGCCTGTCCAGCAGACACAAATAATGCAGCTGCATCGACACAAACTAAATCTCTGAGCACGCCAAAATACTCGGAGGATACCCGAACATGCTCGGGAAAACTCGAGCAATGAGTATACTCACTCATCACTACTGACAAACAAGATGGAAGAACTAGAAGCAGAAATATCTACAGGTAACTATGACATAGTGGGAATAACCGAGACATGGTTGGATGAAAACTATGACTGGGCAGTTAACTTACAGGGTTACAGTCTGTTTAGAAAGGATTGTAAAAATCAGAGAGGAGGAGGGGTTTGCCTTTATGTAAAGTATAGTCTAAAGTCCACTTTAGGGGAGGATATTAGCGAAGGCAATGAGGATGGCCACCACGTACTTACTCGCTCACTGATATAAACCGTATTCATGGGCGTGGAGAGCAGTGAATATTCATTCCCTTTAGTAGCCGGCATATGTGATTGCCTAGCAGCAGGAAGCCTGCAGCTGCGGCTACTGTGCCCACTATTAAAGTGAAATGAATATTCACTGCTCTCGACTCCTATAGTCCCTCCCACCTCTATGCACCGACTTCAGTGCATAGCGGTAGGAGCAACTATGGGCGTGGGGAGCAGTGAATATTAATTTCTGTTTAGCAGCGGGCACAGGCTTTAGCTGCAGCAGCAGGCTCCTGCCTTCTGTCACCCGCTGCTCCACTGGCACCAGGCGGGCCCCCCTGACTCACAGGCCCCATAGCAGCTGCATGGTGTGCCGCTATTAGCGACACGCCACTGGTTGAGGGCAGGGACAGACACTAATTAACTTGGGGCCCCTGTTCAACAAATGTATCTGAGTCCCCCTCCGTGCTCGGTACGCTGCTTATGATGATGGCAATCTGGCAATGGGACCCTGGAGCCTCAGGCTCTGAGAAACAAAGCAGATTGCCCTCATTATTACTGCCATGCAAGGATGGGTATATATAGCAATCACAGGGCCAAGTAGCAAAAGTTCTATTTGGGCCCCACACCTCTAAAAAAAAATATATATTTATATTTTTTCACTGAGATAGATATATATGCTGTGTGTGTAATAAATATGTATTGTGGTACAGTAAAGGTTTGTTTTACTGGATGGGAGATACATTTCGCCCAGCAGGTTAATGTTTGGCCGGGTTTTTCCCTAAAGACAGGACCTGCGATGATGTCATGGTCACATGATCAGCCCATGTGATGTTTACCTCACTTGTAGGAGGGGTTATGGTCTATGTAATGGAGGTTGGTGTTTGGCACATGAAGAGTGTTTCAGGAAGTTACAGGAACTTGGCTGGACTTAGCCTGAACTTGTATACAGGATCCCCGTGCTGCAGGACTATAGCAGCAAGACTCTCAACAACCCTGGGAATGGCACCTGGCAGATGCCGCGGAGCTGGCAGCTGCTTAGTTAAGCCCGCCCCGTGCAAGGGGTGAGTCTGGGACCAGTGGTTCTCCAAGCTGGAGTATATTTATGTTTTTCCTTACTTTCTGTTAATCTGCTGTTTGCAACGTGACATTAAACCACTGAAATTGGACTTTAAGCCTGTGTGTTGCCTCGTTATTGCAGCCCTGCTATTACCTACCAGAGCGAATTCCTACAGTATATATTAGTTAGCAGTCGGTTCTGCTGGCTCCAGCACAGTCAGACTTGCAGTCAAGTGACAACTAGTGTCCGCTATGTCAGTGAATAGAACACTACAGATATGGTTGAGACTCTAGTTGGCACATGACAGCAAGTGTGCAAACCGCCTCCTCATGGTTATATGATTACTGCTAGAACCGGCAGACCCCGACTGTGTATGTGTTTTATTACAGTATATGTCTGGTAGCTGTATCATCTGGTATCTGCTCTACATATACCATACATACATATATACCGTACATATATATACTTTACATGCACAGACAGATACACATACATATACCGTACATACATACACCCTACATACACATAGATACAGCAACAGACATCCAAAATCAGGTTGAGTGGACGTTAAAAACTTCATTTTATTGCAATGCCTTTACAAACATGCTGTTAAAATAGTAAGTGAAGGATTACGCCTTTTGAACATAAGTGTTCTTAATCATAACTTGGTTATGATTAAGAAAACTTCTGTTCGAAACGCGTAGTCCCTCACTTTGGATGTCTGTTGCTGGAACTTTTTTTGTTTGATTTCCACAGCCGCTTTTTCCAAGCACCATTCTGGAGTCCACACCCAAAGCCACAGAAATTCATCTAATGGTGAGCTGAATAACTTTTTTTTCTATATTGATACACATACATATACCATATATGCAAACACCCATATACCATACATACACGCAGATACACATACATATACCATCATACATACACATACCGTACATACATACACCATACATAAACACAGTTACACATACATATATCTTATATGCATACACACAGATACACATACATATAATGTCATACATACACATACCTCATCATCTCCCGCCTTGACTGCTGCAACACTCTCTGTGGCCTCCCTGCTAACTCTCTTGCACCACTCCAGTCTGTCCTCAATTCTGCTGCCCGACTAATCCACCTCTCTCCTTGCTACTCCCCTGTCTCCCCATCTGCAAATCCCTCCATTGGCTCCCAATTCCCCAATGGATCCAGTTCAAACTACTAACACTGACCTACAAAGCCATCCACAACCTTTCCCCTCCCTATATCTCTGAACTAATCTCCCAATATCTTCCCTCACGTAATCTTCGATCCTCCCAAGACCTCCTACTCTCCTCCACACTTATTCGTTCCTCACACAACCGCCTCCAAGATTTCTCCCGAATATTCCCTATCCTCTGGAATGCCATGCCTCAACACGTCCGATTATCCACCACCCTCGCCTCCTTCAAACGGAACCTGAAAACCAATCTTTTCAGGAAAGCTTACAGCCTGCAATGACCATTCTGCCGCCTCACCACCGCCTGAGCTGCTGCCTCATCACCACCAGAGCTGCTGCACCCCCGACCTTCTGTCTCTTCCCCACTATCCCGTAGAATGTAAGTCCGCAAGGACAGAGTCCCCTCCCCTCTGTACCAGTCTGTCATAGTAAATTTGTTTACTATTAACGATATCTATAACTTTGTATGTAACCCCTCTTCTCATGTACAGCACCATGAAATTAATGGCGCTATATAAATAAATAGTAATAATAATACCGTACATACATACACTTACATACACATAGATACACATACATATGCCGTATATGCAAACACCCATATACCATACATACAAAGATACACATACATATACCGTCATACATACACACACATACCATACATACACACAAACAGTTATATACACATACAGTATACACATACCGTACACACATATACTATACACACATAGACATACACATATACTGTACATGCATACACACACAGACATATAAATATACTATACATACACACACATGCACTACCGTTCCAAATTTTGGGGTCACCCAGACAATTTAGTGTTTTCCATGATAACTCATACTTTTATTTTTAATTAATATTAATTACTTTAAATTAATTTAATCATTCGCAGCACCAAAGCAACCCAGACCATTACATTACCTACACCATGCTTGACAGATGGCGTCAGGCACTCTTCCAGCATCTTTTCAGTTATTCTGCGTCTTACAAATGTTCTTCTGTGTGATCCAAACAACTCAAACTTGGATTCATCTGTCCATAACACTTTTTTCCAATCTTCATCTGTCCAATGTCTGTGTTGTTTTGCCCATATTAATCTTTTCCTTTTATTAGCCAGTCTCAGATATGGCTTTTTCTTTGCCACTCTGCCCTGAAGGCCAGCATCCCGGAGTCGCCTCTTCACTGTAGACGTTGAAAATTGCATTTTGCGAGTACTAGTTAATGAAGCTGCCAGTTGAGGACCTGTGAGGCATTGATTGCTCAAACTACAGACTCTAATGTACTTGTCGTGCAGCGTGGCCTCCCACTTCTCTTTCTACTCTGGTTAGAGCCTGTTTGTGCTCTCCTCTGAAGGGAGTGGTACAGACCGTTGTAGGAAATCTTCAGTTTCTTGGCAATTTCTCACATGGAATAGCCTTTATTTCTAAGAACAAGAATAGACTGTCAAGTTTCATATGAAAGTTCTTTTTTTTCTGTCCATTTTGAGAGTTTAATGGAACCAGAAAATGTAATGCTCCTGATTCTCAACTAGCTCAAAGGAAAGTCAGGTTTATAGCTTCTCTAATCAGCCAAACTGTTTTCAGCTGTGATAACATACTTGCACAAGGGTTTTCAAGGGTATTCTAACCATCCATTAGCCTTCTTACACAGTTAGCAAACACAAAGTACCATAAGAACACTGGAGTGATGGTTGTTGGAAATAAGCCTCTATACACCTATGAAGATATTGCATTACAAACCAGACATTTGCAGCTAGAATAAAGTAGTCATTTACCACATTAACAATCTGTAGAGTATATTTCTGAATCATTTTATGTTAGCTTCATTGGATGAAAACTGTGCTTTTCTTTCAAAAATAAGGAAATTTCTAAGTGACCCTAAACTTTTACACGGTAGTGTATACTGTACATACATACACAGATAGAAACATACCCATATATACACACACTGTACATACACAGATGCGCACATACATACACACATACTAATCTGTGATATCAGGTGATCAGATGAGCCCTGGAGGAGGTCGGCCACATAGTTCAACTGGAGAGGGCTGCAGAACTTATTGTGGTGGATGGAAACACAAAGCAGACAGGACTGATATCAGCCCCCTGATGCTGCCATATTTTGCCATGCAGTGAGCTCCTCCCCCACGTCTTCTCTGTGAGGAGATGCTGCAGCCTACTGGGAACAGAAAAGTGGAGATAGCAGAAGACCCCCTGTAAGTCCTGCTCTTCCTCCACTGCTATCCCTCTGTGCTGTACGGCATGGGGCCCCTGACTGCAGATGAGTACTCACCATTGGGACGCGCCATGCAGGAGGAAAGACGACAGCCAGTGAGTGCTCTCCTCAGTCTGGTGAGGAAAGTGTTCATTGGCCAGCGTTTTTCCCTGCATGATACGTCCCCTTTTTGAACTCTTGCACTCCGCGCACCACTCTCTCCCTGGCTCTAGGTGTTGGCATGATTACAGGAGGGAGTGAGAGGGGCCCGATACTGCATGATAACGGGTCTGCCTGCAGGGGCCCCCCTCCACCTCTGGGCCCCGGAGCAGTGGCATCGGTGGTATGTCCACCTCTGGCTGGGAGTCCTTAGAGCAGCAGGGGCCCTAGTTAGCTGTCTAGTCTGCCTGCCCCTAACACCAGCCCAGGACGAAGGTGATTCATTGGATGTGGTATATCTTGATTTTTCCAAAGCGTTTGATACCGTGCCACACAAGAGGTTGGCACACAAAATGAGAATGCTGGGTCTGGGGGAAAACATGGGTAAGTAACTGGCTTAGTGACAGAAAGTAGAGGGTGGTTATAAATGTTATATTCTCTAACTGGGTTGCTGTGACCATTGGGGTACCGCAGGGGTCAGTGTTGGGACCTATTCTCTTGAACATATTTATTAAATCTGGTAGAAGGTTTACACAGTAAAATATCGATATTTGCAGATGATACAAAACTATGTAAATCAGTTAATACAAGAGAAGATAGCATTCTGCCACAGATGGATCTGGATAAGCTGAAAACTTGGGCTGAAAGGTGGCAGATGTGGTTTAACAATGATAAATGTAAGGTTATACACATGGGAAGAAGGAATCAATATCACCATTACTCACTGAACGTGAAACCACTGTGTAAATATGACATGGAGACAGGCTTGGGGATCCTAGTTAATGATAAACTTACCTGGAGCAGCCACTGCCAGGCAGCGGCTGCCAAGGCAAACAGGATCATGGGGTGCATTAACGCCTTCCCCGACCTTTGACGCCTGCGTAGGCGTCATGAAAATTCGTGCCATTCCAACCGACTGATGGCGGCGATCTGCCCCTGCCACCCACGGACAACGGATATCTGCTGCCGTCAGTATTTGCTTACCTCCCCTCTCCTGCCCTCCGTTCCCCCTGCCATCTGATTCCACCCCCTCCCCCCGATACCTCTCGAGTCCCCGGTGTCCCTCCATTATTGGGCCTTCCCCCATGGGTGTTGCCATCTAATAAAATGGTGGGCGCGGTGCGCCCGCCGAGATCTGCTGGCCGGCACCCGGCAGATTCATTCATTTATTGCAGGTACATTTTGATCACTGTGATAGACCCTATCACAGTGAACAAGATATAAAAATAGTAAATAACCCCCCCCTTTATCACCCCCATAGGTAGGGAAAAATAATGAAATAAAGAAAATATATTTATTTTAATTTTTCCGTTAGGGTTGGAATTAGGTTTAGGGTTGGGATTAGGGTTGGGATTAGGACTGGGGTTGGAATTTTGGTTGGGGTTGGAATTAGGGTTAGGTTTAGCGTTGGAATTAGGGTTAGGGTTGGGATTAGGGGTGTGTTGGGGTTAGGGTTATGGTTAGGGTTGGGGTTAGGGTTAGGCTAGTGGTTAGGGTTATGATTAGGGTTGGAGTTAGAATTGGTAGGTTTCCACTGTTTTGGCACATAAGGGGGTCTCCAAACGCGACATGGCGCCACCATTGATGCCATCCAATTTTGCGTTCAAAAAGTCAAACTGTGCTCCCTCCTTTCTGAGCCCCGATGTGTGCCCAAACAGTGGTTTACCCCAACATATGGGAAATCAGCATACTCAAGAAAAATTGCACAAAAACTTTTGGGGTCTAATTTCTCCTGTTACCATTGGGAAAATAAAAAATTGTGGGCTAAAAAATTATTTTTTGTGGAAAAAAAATAATTTTTTATTTTCACGGCTCTGCTTTATAAACTTCTGTGAAGCACTTGGGGGTTCAAAGTGCTCACCACACATCTAGATAAGTTCCTTGGGGGGGTCTAGTTTCCAAAATGGAGTTACATGTGGGGGGTTTATACTGTTTAGGCACATCAGGAACTCTGCAAACGTAACATGATGCCCATAGACCATTCCATCAAGTCAGTATTTCAAAACATCACTAATTCCCTTCCGAGCGCCGACGTGTGCCTAAACAGTGGTTCCCCCCACATATGGAGTACCAGCGTACTCAGGACAAAAAGGACAGCAACATTTGGTCTCCAATTTCTCCTATTACCCTTGTGAAAATAAAAAATTGCGGGCTAAAAAAATCATTTTTTGAGGAAAAAAAATTATTATTTTTTTTCACGGCTCTGTGTTATAAACTTCTGTGAAGCACTTGGAGGTTCAAAGTGCTCACCACAGATCTAGATAAGTTCCTTGGGGGGTCTAGTTTCCAAAATGGGGTCACTTGAGGGGGGAGATCCAATGTTTAGGCACACAGGGGCTCTCTATACGCGACATGGTGTCCGCTTACGATTGGAGCTAATTTTCCATTAAAAAAGTCAAATGGCGCTCCTTCCATTCCGAGCCCTGCCATGCACCCAAACAGTGGTTTATGACCACATATGAGGTATTGTTATACTCAGGAGAAATTGCCCAACAAATTTTAGGATCCATTTTGTCCTGTTGCCCATGTGAAAATGAAAAAATTAAGGTTAAAATAAAATTTTTGTAAAAAAAAGTACTTTTTCATTATTATGGATCAATTTGTGAAGCACCTGGGGGTTCAAAGTGCTCACTATGCATCTAGATAAGTTCCTTGGGGGGTCTAGTTTCCAAAATGTGGTCACTTGTGGGGGAGCTCCAAACTTTAGGCACACAGGGGCTCTCCAAACGCGGCATGGTGTCTGCTAGCGATTGGAGCTAATTTTCCATTCAAAAAGTCAAATGGCGCTCCTTACCTTCCGAGCCTTGCCATGCACCCAAACAGTCGTTCCGCCCCACATATGGGGTTTCAGCATACTAAGAACAAATTGGACAACAACTTCTGGGGTCCACGTTCTCCTTTTACCCTTGTGAAAATAAAAAAATTGTTGCTAAAAGATCATTTTTGTGACTGAAAAGTTAAATGTTCATTTTTTCCTTCCATATTGCTTCTGCTGCTGTGAAACACCTGAAGGGTTAATAAACTTCTTGAATCTGGTTTTAATCATCTTGAAGGGTGCAGTTTTTAGACTGGTGTCACTTTTGGGTATTTTCAGCCATATAGACCCCTCAAACTGACTTCAAATGTGAGGTGGTCCCTAAAAAAAATGGTTTTGTAAATTTTGTTGTAAAAATGAAAAATTGCTGGTCAACTTTTAACCCTTATAACTTCCTAAGAAAAAAAAAGTTTGTTTCCAAAATTGTGCTGATGTAAAGTACACATGTGCGAAATGTTATTAACTATTTTGTGTCACATAACTCTCTGGTTTAACAGAATAAAAATTCAAAATTTGAAAATTGTGAAATTTTCGCCAAACTTTTTTAACAAATAAACACAAAAATTATTGACCTAAATTTAACACCAACATGAATCCCAATATGTCACGAAATAAACAATCTCAGAATCGCTAGGATCCATTGAAGCGTTCCTGAGTTATTACCTCATAAAGGGACACTTTTCAGAATTGCAAAAAATGGCCAGGTCGTTAAGGTCAAAATAGGCTGGGTCATGAAGGGGTTAAAAGAGGTCTGGATACACATGATGAGAGCATTATACTTCCTCTGTACACATCCGTGGTTAGACAGCACATGGAGTACTGTGTACAGTTTTGGGCATCAGTGCTCAGGAAGGATATAATGGAACTAGAGCGAGTACACAGGAGGGCAACAAAATTAATAAAGGATGGGGAACTACAATACCCAGATATATTAGCAATATTAGGATTATTTAGTCTAGAAAAAAGAAGACTGATGGGTGATCTATTGACCATGTATAAGTATATAAGGGGACAATACAAATATCTCTCCGAGGATCTGTTTATACCAAGGAAGGCGACGGTCACAAGGGGGAATTCTCTGTGTCTGGAGGAGAGAAGGTTTTTCCACCAACATAGGAGAGGATTCTTTATTGTTAGGGCAGTTAGAATCTGGAATTCCTTGTCTGAGGAGGTGGTGATGGTGAACTCAATCGAGGGGTTCAAGAGAGGCCTGGATGTCTTCCTGGCGCGTAACAATATTATATCTTACAGTTATTAGGTTCTTTAGAAGGACATATATCAGGGGCTTTATTCTGACAGAATACAGGCTGAACTGGATGGACAAATGTCTTTTTTCTGCCTTGCTAACTATGTTACTATGTAAATATACAGTAAAGTTTAACTTGTTAAAGTGAGCCAAGTGTCCCTTGATGTGTGTGCGGCTGATCCAGGAACCTTGGATGAAGCAGAGGCCTCAGACCTACAAGTGAGTGGAAAGCAAACTTCACAGCACAACATATATGGACTGGGACAATGTTTGTGGGGTGCTAGGATGTGGAGAAGCATCAGTTCTCCAATGGCTACTGCCTTGGGCATCTTTCATACTCCCAATTATGACAGATAGCTGACTTCAGGCGCCAGATAAGAAATCTTGCCAGAACTGTAGAGAAGACATGGACTGCACCTCCAATATCATACATTGATCTAAAACCATTAGGCAAAAATTTTAAAAACTAAACATGAGGTTATTCATTTAACATTCTATTTGCTCCCCCACCAAAAAAATATAATATTCAATGGGGTCACAGAAGAGTATATATCAACACAACTTTGCACTCTTTATGTAGAGAATATTGGAGATATAATTTCATGTCAATCATTTGCATCCTATTTGGCATGGAGTTATAAAAAACTCCTTCAGTGTGCAGCTGGCAGGGCGGAAGGCCAGAGACAAAGGGCTATGAGAGAATTCACACCTTGACCAGCTCAGAGCACAACGAAAGGCTTGCTGCCATGTGGTCAAAATTGCTTTGTTAAGTCAGCTATGATTCCATATGGAGTTAATGAGATACTATACGTCCTAGCCATACATCGTGTATATTTCTGAGATCTCTGGACTGGACCGAATGTCTTCCATTTTCTCGATCTGTTCTAGAACCTAGGGGTATGGAGACACATAGAACAGCTACTAGAATCCAGGTAGTAAAGTCTGGTCTTAATGCGTAGGCTGGATCCGATGGTGCCAGAACCACTGCCATAGGACCGTCCAGAAAGGAGTTATGATCTTTCATAGGTTTTGTAAATGATTCAAACCTTCAAGGAGGGGAATAAGGACCATCATATGGGTGGAAAAGGGTGTGACCAACCAATGGATAAAATGTTCCTGCAGAGCTTGGCCTAGTGCTTTTTCTCAGGAGAGGTCGCGATGACATATCTTGTGGGGTCGAAATCTGACCAAGGACGCCAGCTCCGAAACGCACGTCGGGAAGTGCCTTAAAATGCCTTACGGGGATCTCCACTATACCACCAATAGGTAACACATTTCTTTTATTTTGTGCAACTAGTCTTTTGTTAAGCCCCATGGTTGGGATTTTAAATATATTGTAGGGATTGTACACGCTCAGGTGCAACGGAAGTCAATCAGGAGGCACGTTCCTTTTAAAGTTCATAGGGTTTATTGCTTCTTAACCCATAAAGCAGCACATAACAAAAGAAATAGCCTTTAGCTAAGGCAAAAGAAAGCACCAATGTACATTACTTCAGGCTCAATCCTGGAGCCTCAGCACACACAGGAGGCTTATCCCTCCCCACATACAGCCCTGTGTTTCAGGAGTAGTCTACATTATAAAGGTATAGCCACACCCATGAACCCAGCAGCTGACTAGTCACGTGATTGTGACCTCACTACAGGTCCTTGCAATACATTAGAAGTATAGTGATATCCATTAGGGCTTATGTGTACTAAAGAAACACTCTGGGCTTACATTAGAGAGACAAGCCATCTCTGAGACATATACCTCCCATCGACTATACAACCCTTAGCCACGCCACATACCTCCCCCCCTATGCCTAAAGCTGTGGAGCTTGGCACTTTCCCCTACTAGACAAGGGATTCTTGAGAGGGCATCTACATTACCATGTAGCTTCCTGGCCCTATGTTCTACATGGAAGCTGAAGTCTTGCAGGGCTAAGAACCAGTGGGTGACCCTACATTCTTACCCTTTGTTTCCCTCATCCATCTGAGTGGGGCATGGTCGGATATTATTCTAACCTTACGTCCCACCAGATAGTACCGTAACGTATCCACTGCCCACTTTATAGCCAAACACTCCTTCTCTACGACTGAGTAATTCTTTTCGCATGAAGATAACTTCCTACTCAGGTAGAGGACAGGATACTCCTCCCCATGTATCTCCTGGGAGAGGACTGCTCCTACCCCGACATCTGAGGCATCTGTCTGAAGGATGAACTCTTTTTTTTAAAGTCTGGAGTCACCAGAACGGGTTGCTTACATAGAGCCCCTTTCAATTCTTGGAAGGCTGACTCTGCCTCTTCGCACCATCTGACCATTACGGATTTTGTCCTCTTAAGCAGATCAGTTAGAGGAGCAGCCATCATGGCGAAGTTTGGGATGAACCTTCTGTAATATCCCACGATCCCCAGGAAGGCACTAACTTGCTTTTTGGACAGAGGTCTCGGCCATATTTGAATTGCCTCCACTTTATTGATTTGGGGTTTGATCTCGCCACACCCCACTACATATCGGAGGTACTTGGCTTCTTTACCCAAGGCACACTTCTTTGTGTTTATTGTAAACCCTGCCTCCCTTAGAACATCAAACACTGCTTGGACCTTTTCCAGGTGACTCTCCCAGTCTGGGGTAAAGATGACAATATCATCCAGGTACTCGGCAGTGTGTAGCTTATGAGGCACAAGGATTCTATCCATAGCCCTCTGGAAGGTCGCAGGAGATCCCTGCAGGCCAAACGGCATTCGGACATACTGGAAGCATCCGTCTGGTGTAGAAAATGCCGTCTTCTCCCTGGCTGCTTGTGCCATGGAGATCTGCCAATATCCCTTTGTCAAATCCAAGGTGGTTATGTACCTGGCAGGCCCAAGTCTTTCGATGAGCTTATCAATGCATGGGATATGCGTTGAACTTAGAGACCTCATTCAACTTCCGGTAGTCGTTGCAGAATCTCCATTCGCCATCAGGTTTTGGGACCAGGACAATCAGGCTTGACCAACCGCTCTTGGATTCCTCATTGACCCCAAGCTTCAACATACGCTGCACCTCCTTGGAGATTACTTCTCGACAGGCCTCAGGAATTTAATAAGGCTTCACGTTGACCCGCACATGTGACTCTGGCAGAACTTCGTGCTCAACGACTTTCGTGCACCCCGGCACAGAGTTACCGCTGGCTCTCTATCTTGCCATGGCTTGATGAGGTTGACATGGTAAACCTGGTTTGGTTTCCATCTTCCTGGTTGGTGAATTTTATAATTTACCTCACCAAGCTTCTCCACCACCTCATACGGCCGGTGCCATTTGGCCAAGAACTTGTTCTACACTATCTGAATTAGTACGAGAACTCAGTCTTCCGGATTGAACTGCCTCACTCTTGCTGACCAGTTGTACACCCTGGCCTGAGCCTCTTGTGCCTGGCGGAGGTGTTCTTTCACAATGGGCATCACCTTCACAACCCTCTGCTGCATCAGTGCCACATGCTCGATGACACCTGTGGGGCGTGACTTCAGCTTCCCAGGTTTCCTTGGCTATATCCAGGAGACCTTGTGGATGTCGGCCATACAGAAGCTCGAAGGGCGAGAACCCAGTGGAGGCCTGAGGAACTTCACGGATTGAAAATAGCTGATACAGTAAGAAACAATCCCAGTCTCTACCGTCTTTCTCTATGGCTTTTCTGAGCATGCTCTTCAGTGTCTTGTTTAATCTCTTAACAAGGCCATCTGACTGCGGAAGGTACACTGAAGTCCTCAACTGGGAGATTTGCAGCACCTTGCACAACTCCCTCATCACCTTGCTCATAAAAGGTGTCCCCTGGTCGGTCATGATCTCCTTCGGCAAACCCGTCCGGGAAAACACATGGACCAACTTGTGGGCTATACTCTTTGTGGAGGAATTTCTCAGGGAAATTGCCTCAGGATAGTGTGTGGCATAGTCCAGGATGACTAATATATACTGATGTCCCCGGGCTGATTTAGCTAAGGGACCGACCAAGTCCATGGCAATTTTCTCAAATGGCACCTCAATAATGGGCAATGGCACAAGGGGGTTCTAGAAATGAGATGTGGGGGCAGTTAACTGATATGCAGGGCAGGACCTGTAATAGTTTACTATTTCCAGGTGACATCCAGGCCAATAGAACCTCTGCACAACCCGTTCCTGCATTTTTCCACCCCCAGGTGTCCCCCCAAGATGTGTGAATGAGCCATGTCCAACACTTTCCGTCTATAGGGGCCTGGTACTATTAACTGCTCTACCAACTCCTCCCTTATTTTCATGTCCTGGTGTAACAACTCCCCACTCATCATAAAATAGGGAAACCTCGTGTCTGCTCCCGGCTCTTGTGCAACCCCATTAGTGACGGTGACATTGTTGAAGGCTTCCCTCAGCGTTGGGTCCCTATGTTGGACAGTCTGTCACCGAGGAGGAGAGCCAGACCAAGCTAAGCCACAAAAAACCAGAGAGGTTGGTAACTAAGCGGATTGCAGACCCCTGATCCTATCCACACAACTAGCAGTAGCTGTGGAGCGTACCTATGATGATCCAAGACGCCTCGACACAGCCGGAGAGCTAAATAAGCCTAAAGCAAGAAATGGGAAATCTAAACTGGCCCGGAGCAGACCCCAAAGGAATAGATAGCCCCCAAACATATATTGTTGGTGAGACAAGATGAAAACACAAAACGCAGGTAGGAAAATAGACTGAGCAAACGATGGTGCCCACACTAACTAGACAGGACAGGAAAGGAAAGACACAGTCTGCAATCTCGCAAAAAACCCTGCAAAAAAATGGCCAACACGTCTGATAGAAAAATACTGAAGTCGCACGACTTCGCCCACTATATCAGCACTCTGGTATATTCTCAAAGCAGAGCAAAAAGAGTCCAATCTAATAAGGGACAAAAACAAACTGGCACAAGCAGTAACATATGGATGGAGATTCAGCACAGCCCCAGCTGGAGCTGGCTGACCACACAAAACTGAAATAGACAAAACCAGATCAAATGTGAACAAAGCAAAAGAACACTTAGCTGAGCATGCAGGGACTGAGCTGGAAACTAAGACCTCAGGAGGCAGTAAAAAAATCACCAGCAGGGATAGAGGGAGTCGGCTGTCGTAAGTCCAGTCAGAAACTCCAGATCTACAATCGTCCTCATTATCAGGTGGCAAGCCTCTGTTAATCAGATCAGCTCCATTACCTCCAAGAACCACCAGAGGGAGCCCAGAAAGAGAACTCGCGACCCCTCTGTCAATATAACCAGCTCCATCAACTTCACTAGTAACTAGAGGTAGGCCAGAAAGCGAATTCACAACAGTACCCCCCCTTGAGGAGGGGTCACCGAACCCTCATCCATGCCACCAGGCCGATCAGGATGGGCCCGGTGAAAAGCACGAACCAGTCTATTGGCATGAATGTCAGAAGCAGAGACCCAAGAATTATCCTCCTGGCCATAACCCTTCCATTTGACCAAGTACTGAAGTCTCTGTCTAGCCAAACAAATCCAATATTTTCTCTACCTCATATTCCACATTGCCTTTAACCAATACAGGGTCAGGAGGCGCCGCCATAGGAACTACTGGCTCCACAAACCACTTCAACAGAGATTTATGAAACACGTTATGGATCTTAAACGTAACTGGAAGAGCCAATCGAAAAGAAACAGGATTAAGAATCTCCAAAATCTTATAAGGTCCAATGAATCTTGGCTTGAATTTTGGAGACGCAACCTTCATAGGAATATTCTTTGACGACAACCAAACCATATCACCCACTTTCAACCGGGGACCAATGGTCTTATGCCGATTGAAAAATCGTTGGGCTTTTTCCTGAGAGAGGGACAACTTATCCACCACTTGGTCCCAAATCTGCTGCATTCTCTCTACCACAGTGTCCACACTTGGGCAGGTCGAAGATTCCACTTGCCCTGAAGAAAATCGAGGATGAAATCCAAAGTTACAGAAAAAGGGCGACATCAAAGTGGCAGAACTAGCTCTATTGTTTAGCGCAAATACAGCCAAGGGCAATAATGAGACCCAGTCATCCTGATCAGCAGATATAAAACATCTCAAATAGGGCTCCAAAGTCTGGCTTGTTCTCTCAGTCTGCCCATTGGTCTGAGGATGAAATGCAGAAGAGAAAGATAACTGAATTCCCAGTTTGGAACAAAAAGCTCTCCAAAATCTGGAAACAAACTGGACTCCTCTGTCCGACACAATGTTCTCAGGAATCCTGTGCAACCGAACCACCTGTTGTAAAAACAAGGGCACCAACTCTGAAGAAGCTGGCAACTTTGGGAGTGGTACAAGATGGATCATCTTAGAAAATCTATCACAAATCACCCAGATAGCAGTCATTCTCTGAGAGACAGGAAGATCGGAAATAAAATCCATTGAGATATGGGTCCATGGCCTCTTGGGCATCGGCAGGTGCATCAACAACCCACTAGAACGAGAACAGGGTTTGCACCGAGAACAAGTCCCACAGGACTGCACAAAATTCCTGACATCACGAGATAAGGCAGGCCACCAAAAAGACCGACTCACCAAATCTCTGGTACCAAAAATACCTGGATGACCAGTCAACGCGGAGCAATGAATTTCAGACATTACTCCTTTCCTCCACTGGTCAGGGACATACAACTTTCCCATAGGGCAACGTTCAGGTTTGTCCTCCTGAAATTCCTCCAGTGCACGTCTCAAATTGGGTGAGATGGCGGAAAGAACTACCCCCTCATTTAGAATGGTAGTAGGCTCAGTCACAATAAGAGAATCCACAAAGAAACTCCTAGAAAGGGCGTCTGCCTTAACATTCTTAGTGCCCGGAAGGAAAGAGACCACAAAATTAAAACGCGTGAAAAACAAGGCTCACCTAGCCTGTCTAGGATTCAAGCGTTTGGCTGATTCAAGATAAATCAAATTCTTGTGGTCGGTGAGGACCACAACTTGATGTCTAGCTCCCTCCAACCAATGTCTCCACTCTTCAAATGCCCATTTCATGGGCAACAATTCTCGATTCCCCACGTCATAGTTACATTCAGATGGGGAGAATTTTCGAGAAAAGAAGGCACAGGGATTCATTTTAGAAGTCACCGGATCTTTTTGGGACAAAACAGCTCCTGCACCAATCTCAGAGGCATCTACCTCCACCTGAAATGGAAGTGAGACATCAGGTTGCCGTAAAACCGGAGGTGAAGTAAATCTCCGCTTAAGCTCCTGAAATGCTGAGACAGCCTCAGGAGACCAATTCAGCACATCAGCACCCTTCTTGGTCAGATCAGTCAGTGGTTTGACAATACCAGAAAAATTACCTATAAATTTACGATAGAAATTAGCAAAACCCAAAAACTTCTGGAGGGCCTTCAAAGATGTAGGCTGAACCCAATCATAAATGGCCTGTGGGTCCATTTCAATAGTCGATGGAGATAAGATAAATCCCAAAAAATGAAATCCTCTGTACACCAAAGAGGCATTTCGATCCCTTAACAAACAGGGAATTCTCCCTCAAAATCCGGAACACAGTCCGGCCGTGTTCCACATGAGAATCCCAATCACTAGAAAAGATCAAAATATCATCCAGATAGACGATCAAAAACTTATCCACGAAGTCGCGGAAAATATAATTCATAAAGGACTGGAAGACAGAAGGGGCATTATTGAGCCCAAAAGGCATCACCAGGTACTCAAAATGTCCCTCCGGAGTATTAAACGCCATCTTCCATTCATCCCCGTGCTTGATGCGAATAAGATTATACGCCCCCTGAGGTCAAGCTTAGTAAACCAGCAGGTACTCTTAACTCTGGAGAATAAATCAGACATCGGAGGTAACGGGTACTGATATTTAACCGTCATCTTGTTAAGGGAACTATAATCAATACACGGTCTTAACGAACCATCTTTCTTGGCCACAAAAAAACAGCACCTAAAGGTGACGAGGATGGTCTAATATGACCCTTCTCCAATGACTCCTTAATATAGGATCGCATAGCCTCATGTTCGGGTACTGATAAGTTGAAAAGCCGACCCTTGGGAAATTTACACCCAGGCATCAACTCAATTGCACAGCCATAACTCCTATGAGGAGGCAAAGACGCAGACTTGCTCTCACTAAATACATCATAAAAATCGGCTAGATAATCAGGATTATCATGAGACTGAGGAGAGGTGGAGAAAACAGGAGCGTCCCTAAGAACACACTGACAACCCCAACTCACCACAGACCCAGATTTCCAATCCAAAACTGGATTATGAGCTTGCAACCAAGGAAAACCCCAGAACAATAGTATCATGCAAATTATGCAGCACCAAAAATTTACAATTTTCATGTTGGTCTGGGGCAACTCGCATTGTCACCTGGGTCCAAAACTGAGGTTTATTCTCCGCCAAAGGAGTAACATCAATACCCCTCAAAGGAATAGGCATCCGCAGAGGCGTCATGGAAAAACCACAACGTTTAGCAAAGTCCAAATCCATCAGATTCAAAGCTGCTCCTGAATCCACAAAAGCCTTTGTGAAAAACGTGGCTAAGGAGCAGATCAGAGTAATTGCCAAAAGAAACTTAGGTTGTATACTGCCCACAGCAAATGTGTGTGCAAAACGTTTCTCTCGTTTTGGGCAGACTGAAATAGTATGAGAGACGTCTCCACAGAAAAAACACAGCTTATTACGCCTTCTAAACTCTTGACGTTGCGCCCTAGACAACACCCCATCACATTGCATAAGTTCAGACATTCGTTCAAAAGGTGGCAGCGCCTCCCGTGTAGTTTTACGCTCACGTAAACGCCGATCAACTTGAATGGCTAATGACATAGAATCATCCAGACCAGAGGGAACAGGAAATCCCACCATAACATCCATTGTGGTCTCTGATAAACCCTTCCGAAAGAGAGCTGCCAATGCACTATCATTCCATGTAGTAAGGACCGCCCACTTTCAGAATTTTTGACAGTATAAATCTGCAGAATTCTGACCCTGGTTTAATGCCAACAGGGTTCTCTCAGCTTGATCAACAGCATTAGGTTCATCATACAACAACCCCAAGGCTTGAAAAAATGCATCCACATTAGTCAGAATAGGATTTTCAGGTGTCAGAGAAAAAGACCAATCCTGGGGATTGCCGCGCAGCAAGGAGATGACAATTTTAACCTGCTACACAGAGGTCCCCGATGAGTTAGGCTTCAAGGCCAGAAATAATTTACAATTATTCTTAAAATTCAGAAATCTAGACCGATCCACAGAAAACACATCAGGAGTAGGAATCTTGGGTTCAGCAGCATGTGACTGAATGAGGTATGTGGAAATTCCCTGCACTTCAGCAGCCAGCTGCTCTACACTATCAGACAATTGCTTAATCTCCATTAGGAAAAAGAAAAAAAAAATCCTCCTACAGCCCCAGAGAAAAAAAGAGGAAAAAGTATAAAAAAAAAAATTCTGACACTTTTTTTTTAACAACTTTTTCCTGCTTTTGAGTATCCTAGAATCTGCGGTATGGCTGGTGATTCTGTTATGAATGGGTCACCGAGGAGGAAAAAACCTAAACATGTTAAGCCCAGAAAAACCAGAGAGGTTGGTAACTATGCAGATTGCAGATCCCTGATCCTGCCACACAAACTAGCAGCAGCCGTGGAGCGTGCCTACGATGTTCCTAGACGCCTCGTCACGGCCGGAGGACTAAATAAGCCTAAAGCAAGAAAAGGGAAAACTAACTGCCCCAGAGCAGACCCCAAAGGAATAGACAGCCCCCACACATGTATTAACGGTGAAACACAAACACAGATAGAAAAATAGGCTGAGCAAACAATGGGGCCCAGACTAACTAGAAAGGAGAGGAAAGGAAAGGCACTGTCTGCAATCTGCCCAAAACCCTACAAAATAATGTCCAACACTTCTGATAACAAAATTAACCCTGAAGTCACTAGACTTCTCCCACTATATCAGCACTCTGAAATATTCTGAGACAGAGCAAAAAGAGGCCAATCTAATAAGGGACAAAAAGCAAATTGGCAAATACAGATAAACAAGAGTGGAAATTCAGCACAGCCCCCAGCCAGGGCTGGCTGACCGCACAAAAATGTTATGAATGAGTCACCGGAGGAGGAAAAAATAAAAATACAAGCTAATTCCAGAAAACCGGAGAGGTTGGTAGCTAACAGATTGCAGACCCCTGATCCTATTCACAACAACTAACAGTAGCCGTGGGGTGTTCCTACGGTGGTCCTAGACACCTCGTTCACAGCCGGAGAATTAAATTAACCTAAAGAAAGAAAGGCGAGAGGGGATTATAGGGAGAAAAATGGGAAGCGCAAGCTTCTAAGTGTAGTAGTTAATTATCAAAGGTATATACTCAGTGTGAATACACTCACCTATTTGGTGTCTTGAGATACTGCATGTAGATCCCGTCCCTGGATCACTCCAGTCCTCTTTCCATTCAGTTTGCTGCAAAGATCTGGGAACTAGTGAGAGCACTGGACAGTGCTTTCATAGGTAGTAACACTTGGTGAATGTTTTTCCCAGCAATATGCGCTCCTGAAGGATGATGATGGAACTTGATATTTAGATTCAAGGATGATATTTATTTTTAATTCAAAATAGAATACAACCGGTTTCGACTGCTAAGAGTCTTTCTCAGGTATAATGTCAAGAATATAAACGGATCTGTCTGAACACATTTTATAGCAGATCTCCCTGCAAGTGGTTTTGGGTGGGGGCTGAAAGGTCTGTTTTTCAGACACACCCAGATACTCAGATATGCAGGATTTTGCACTCTGAGGAATCAAACAAAACCCATATACCAAATAAATGTTACACAAAAAGTTTCACACACAAAAAATTTTCACATAAAAAAACTATTAAAAAGTATATATATATAAAAATATTCCAAACTTTTCACACAAATTTTTTTTTTTCTAAAAACACTATAAATAATATGTGTAAAATTTCTTTAAAATGTTATTAAACATACTGAAGTGTGATTTGATACAAAAATATAAAATCCTACAAACATGTACATTATAGCAAAATTTAAAACTCTTCCTTAAAACTCTTCCTAATTTAAATATCATATGCTCTCTATAACATCATTTAATCCATCCGGGTATAATGTACCCAGACGGAAGATCCAATATGATTCTTTCCGGTTTAGCTTTTGTATCCTATTAGTACAATTCTCAGGCAATGTAGGATTAGTCTTCAGCTCACCTGGTTCAGCCTGCCCAGTCCTCCTTTCCATAATCTCGGTGCACGGAGTGGATCCATCCCCATCTGGGAGAAATGCTCAATGAAAAAAAGTTTTTTATAGTTCCAGCACACGATGTAAAAAAATTAAGAAAAGCCTTTATTTAATCCATAATTAAAAAATGCAATTCCAGTGGTGATAAAAGCATGTGTAGGCTTACGCGTTTCGGATCATATTTGATCATATTAGTACAATTCTCAGGTATTTGCTCCAGCGGAGTCACAGAGATATTGAATGTTTTATTATGCTTCAAAGATAAGTGCCGGGATAAACTCTGCTTTAAAAAACCATTTTTAGTATTGTGTCTGTGGCCATTCATACGGGATCGTAAGGACTGAGTGGTCCGACCCACATATTGCAGCCCACAGGCACAGGTGATAACATATATAACAAAATCACTATCACACGTTAATTTTTGCGTGATTGCTATGGTTTCACCCGTACTGTACGACGTAAAGCATTGAGCCATATGACTGATAATTTCACAGGTACAACATTTTCGGGAACCACATCGATAGATACCCAGTTTGAAAGCATCAGTTTCATTTATCCTAATTTTTTATTTTTTCTTTATACATTCCCGTTCCTTATCTTTGGTCATTCTGAAATTACTAGGGGCAATTATACCCTTCACCGTTTGGCCCCTATGAAAGGTAATATTAGGTCTATCTGGTAAAAGTTTTTTCAAAAAAGTATCCTTTTTCAACAAGTACAACAAGTAATTTGTTTACATTAATTATCTGCTCAGGTTTTTCTCCTCCTCCTTTAGTTATCGCCTCTTCCACTTCTTTGTTTTTATTGTTCTCTCTAGATAAACACTCCTGCTGAGTTCTTTCTAGATTAGTTCTGTATGCTGCCATGATTAATCGTTTTGGATATTTCTTATCCGTAAACCTATCAATGAGAATTTTCGATTGTTCCACATAATCTTCCTTATTTGTATTGTTTCTCCTAATTCTGCGGAATTGGCTATAAGGAATGTTTTGCTTCCATTTTTGATGGTGTGCACTTCGATAATCGAGGAAACCGTTTGTGTCAGTTTTCTTGAAATATGTTTTCGTGCAAATTTTTTATTTTTATGGGATATTTCTAGATCAAGAAAATTTATTTTTTCCTTATTAACCTCTGCCGAAAAAGTAATACCCCAGTCATTCCTGTTTAATGCCACAATAAATTCTTGAGCTTCAACTTCAGTGCCTTTCCAAAATACAATTAAATCATCAATAAAACGACGATAATATATTATGTTGTTACAGTAAGGTTGCTGACACAGGGGCGATGAGGACTCGAAGCACCCCATGAAAAGATTTGCGAAACTTGGCGCTACCCGAGTCCCCATTGCGGTGCCAAGCCGCTGTATATACGATTGCCCCTGGAAGGTAAAAAGGTTATGTTCTAATATGAATTTTAAACCCCTTATTAAAAATTGTCTCTGTTGTTCTGGCATATCTGCTATCCCATTCAAGTAATATGAAACTGAATTAATTCCCAATATATGATCAATATTGGAGTAAAGGGCATGTACATCTAAAGTTATGAACATGTACTTTTCTTCCCAAACGAAATTTTCGCATTCTTTTATTAATTTACTGGAGTCTAGGAAAAAAGAAGGTAATTTTCTGACTAGATCCTGTAAGTACAAGTCGATATAATGCGACAGCTGGCTGGTTAATGATCCGATACCCGAAATGATTGGTCTTCCGGGAGGTTTCACAGGATTTTTATGCACCTTGGGCAGGTGATAAAAGAGGGCTGTATTCGGATTTTTGTTAGTCAGGAAACATTTTTCCCTTTTATTTAAAGATCCGCAGAGATTTTTTTGATCTAAAAAAAAGGGCAAAAAAAATCCAGAGAGATCACAGCCGGGGTGGAGAGGAAATAAAAACAATGAAGTTTCCACAAAAACAAAAACCCCTGGTCAGGTTAACTCATTAGCAACCGCATCAGGGGTGGATAATAATAGGTTTTTGAAAAAACAAAATGAATTAGTTAATGGTTTACGTACCTTTTACAATTCCAAGGCTAATTTTGCTCTCACGGAGGGTTCATTTAAACCCCGAAGATCCTTTACTGCTTCAGAAGCAGGGGCTATTCCAAAAACGAATATTAAAAATAGCATGAATAAAAACAAAAATTGGGAACCAGCTAAGCAGAAAACTAGTGTCATATCTTCCACTCCGGGTGTGATTCCTTTACGATACATAACAAAGGAACTTATGGGGCAGCTAGTGAGGAGACTAGTCTTTATAATTCTGAGGGGGATTTATCCATTAGGGAGGAAGAGGAGTCCAACAATTCACTCTTCTCCTTTTTTCCCCCCAATCCAGTAGAATCTAATACAAAACTACAGGAAACAATACGATCTCAGAATCATATATCTGAACTGTGTCCTAGTATTTTCACAATACATGACACCACTGAATCACCTTATCTTTACACCACAGTAGTGCAAGCACCATCTCCTTCTCCAGCAAATTCCAATATATCATTTTTAGAGATTGTACCAAGAACAACACTACCACCCATGGAGGTAATTTTACCCTGTCTGGAGACTGGCTCGTTGGTAGCATCCCCAATACAGGTACAAAAGAAGAATCTGATTACAAAGTATTTTCCCCCAACACTATTGTCAGCCTCAAAAAGAAAAGGAGGACCAGAAGTTCTAGAGGAGGGAGAAAAGAAAAAAACTATGGTGTTTCCAAAAGAGGGAGGGATATAAAAAAGAATATTACTGAACAGAATATAGGAAATAGCACAATAAAATTATTCAATTTATCAAAATATCAACTTTCTAAGGCTGAAGAAGCAATTTTATCTAAAGGGCTGGGTTTCTGTCCTACACAGGGAGCCAGGCCTTTTGATTTATTTCTAGATCTAAATAAATATGTCCGCAAATTAACACTTATTAGACACTTTGCTATTATGGATCGAACAGCAGGGTGCAAAGACAAGGATGAAGTAAAAGTGGATACCATACAACTCAGCAAAAGTATACATAAAAATGTTTGTCCCAAATCCACTCTTAACCCCACCCACCATCGAGGTAGCCATTTGGATACTTTTTATGCTTTAGTATCCGAGGAATTTCGGGAATTAAATAAGACTGGGGGTAAAACTATACAAAAAGGGAAAACAGAAACTACGAGCTTAATAAGAAATGGATCAATAAGGCATAAAGGACCCTTTCAAAAAACTAACATTTCAAAGGAAGAAAAAGAAGCCTCAAACAAACTAAAGGACAATGATAAAATTGTAATTAGAGAGGCAGATAAAGGAGGGGGTATTGTCATTCAGGACCGAGATGACTATTTGGAGGAAGCATATAGTATACTATCGGATGCAAAATACTACACAAAATTAGATGCTGATCCTTCCAAGAAACATATTGAAGAATACCATAGGTTGATAGACACTGCCTTTAACCAAAACATTCTAAATAAAAGGGAAAAACGTTTCCTGACTAACAAAAATCCGAATACAGCCCTCTTTTATCACCTGCCCAAGGTGCATAAAAATCCTGCGAAACCTCCCGGAAGACCGATCATTTCGGGTATCGGATCATTAACCAGCCAGCTGTCGCATTATATCGACTTGTACTTACAGGATCTAGTCAGAAAATTACCTTCTTTTCTCCTAGACTCCAGTCAATTAATAAAAGAATGCGAAAATTTCGTTTGGGAAGAAAAGTACATGTTCATAACTTTAGATGTACATGCCCTTTACTCCAATATTGATCATATATTGGGAATTAATTCAGTTTCACATTACTTGAATGGGATAGCAGATATGCCAGAACAACAGAGACAATTTTTAATAAGGGGTTTAAAATTCATATTAGAACATAACCTTTTTATCTTCCAGGGGCAATTGTATATACAGCGGCTTGGCACCGCAATGGGGACTCGGGTAGCGCCAAGTTTCGCAAATCTTTTCATGGGGTGCTTCGAGTCCTCATCGCCCCTGTGTCAGCAACCTTACTGTAATAACATAATATATTATCGTCGTTTTATTGATGATTTAATTGTATTTTGGAAAGGCACTGAAGTTGAAGCTCAAGAATTTATTGTGGCATTAAACAGGAATGACTGGGGTATTACTTTTTCGGCAGAGGTTAATAAGGAAAAAATAAATTTTCTTGATCTAGAAATATCCCATAAAAATAAAAAAATTTGCACGAAAACACATTTCAAGAAAACTGACACAAACGGTTTCCTCGATTATCGAAGTGCACGCCATCAAAAATGGAAGCAAAACATTCCTTATAGCCAATTCCGCAGAATTAGGAGAAACAATGCAAATAAGGAAGATTATGTGGAACAATCAAAAATTCTCATTGATAGGTTTACGGATAAGAAATATCCAAAACGATTAATCATGGCAGCATACAGAACTAATCTAGAAAGAACTCAGCAGGAGTGTTTATCTAGAGAGAACAATAAAAACAAGGAAGTGGAAGAGGCGATAACTAAAGGAGGAGGAGAAAAACCTGAGCAGATAATTAATGTAAACAAAAATAGGAATAAGGAAAGAAAAAAAGATGGGTGGCAGTACAATTTTATTACCGCTTTTAATCGTAGTAATACAGAGATAAGAAATATTTTAAACAAATATTGGTACTTGTTGAAAAAGGATACTTTTTTGAAAAAACTTTTACCAGATAGACCCAATATTACCTTTCGTAGGCGCCAAACGGTGAAGGGTATAATTGCCCCTAGTAATTTCAGAATGACCAAAGATAAGGAACGGGAATGTATAAAGAAAAAATTAGGATAAATGAAACTGATGCTTTCAAACTGGGTATCTATCGATGTGGTTCCCGAAAATGTTGTACCTGTGAAATTATCAGTCATATGGCTCAATGCATTACGTCGTACAGTACGGGTGAAACCATAGCAATCACGCAAAAATTAACGTGTGATAGTGATTTTGTTATATATGTTATCACCTGTGCCTGTGGGCTGCAATATGTGGGTCGGACCACTCAGTCCTTACGATCCCGTATGAATGGCCACAGACACAATACTAAAAATGGTTTTTTTAAAGCAGAGTTTATCCCGGCACTTATCTTTGAAGCATAATAAAACATTCAATATCTCTGTGACTCCGCTGGAGCAAATACCTGAGAATTGTACTAATAGGATACAAAAGCTAAACCGGAAAGAATCATATTGGATCTTCCGTCTGGGTACATTATACCCGGATGGATTAAATGATGTTATAGAGGACATATGATATTTAAATTAGGAAGAGTTTTAAGGAAGAGTTTTAAATTTTGCTATAATGTACATGTTTGTAGGATTTTATATTTTTGTATCAAATCACACTTCAGTATGTTTAATAACATTTTAAAGAAATTTTACACATAATATTATTTATAGTGTTTTTAGAAAAAAAAAAAAAAATTTTGTGTGAAAAGTTTGGAATATTTTTATATATATGCTTTTTAATTGTTTTTTTATGTGAAAATTTTTTGTGTGAAACTTTTTGTGTAACATTTATTTGGTATATGGGTTTTGTTTGATTCCTCAGAGTGCAAAATCCTGCATATCTGAGTATCTGGGTGTGTCTGAAAAACAGACCTTTCAGCCCCCACCCAAAACCACATGCAGGGAGATCTGCTATAAAATGTGTTCAGACAGATCCGTTTATATTCTTGACATTATACCAGAGGAAGACTCTTAGCAGTCGAAACCGGTTGTATTCTATTTTGAATTAAAAATAAATATCATCCTTGAATCTAAATATCAAGTTCCATCATCATCCTTCAGGAGCGCATATTGCTGGGAAAAACATTCACCAAAAGAAAGAAAGGCGAAATCTAAACTGCCCCAGAGCAGACCCCAAAGCAATAGACAGCCCCCAACATGTATTGACGGTGAGAACAGATGAAAACACAAACACAGACAGAAATACAGGCTGAGCAAACGATGGGGCCCTCACTAACTAGATAGGACAGGAAAGAAAAGCAACTGTCTGCAATCACGCAAAAACCCGGCCAAAAATAATGTCCAACACGTCTGATAGAAAAGGCCCTGAAGTCACTAGACTTCAAAATCACTATATCAGCACTCAGGTATATTCTGAAAACAGAGCAAAGAGATCAACTGATCAGAGACAAAAATGGAGTTCAGCCAGTCCCAACCAGGGCTGGCTGAACACAAGCACTAAGTAAACCAGACAAAAACTCATGGAAAAATAGCAGAGCAAAAACTTAGCTTTAGTAGACAGGACTAAACTGGAGGCCAGAGCTCAGAGCAGAGAGGATCACCAGCAACCCAGCAGGGCGTCGGCGGCCTTATATCCACTCAGAGATTCCGGATGTTCAATCACACTCCACCTGTTCAGATGACAGGTTTTTCCCATCCAAATCAATTTCTCTACCTCCTTTCACCAGCAGAGGGAATTCATCGGACATCAAAGGTGAAGGAGAAAATGAGCTCATAACACAAAAAACTGAATAGACCAACAAAATCAAGTCTGAACATTAGCAGAAAAACTTATCTTTAGATGACTGGAACAGAGCTGAAAACCAAGAGCTGACAAGCCAGAAGGAATCACCAGCAACTGAATAGGGCGTCGGCTGTCTTAAATCCAATCTGAGACTCCTGAGATCCAATCGTCATCCTCATTCTCAGGTGGCAGACCTCCACCGATCAAATCAGCCTCACTACCTCCTGTCACCACCAGAGGGAATCTGGAAGGAGAACTCACAACTGGTGAACCAGAGAATGAACTCACAACAGTGACCCCAACACAGTATGATCCCCCAGCTGAGACCCCAACAAAGCCGTCCATGCAGTGTAATAGGCCTACAAATAGTATAATTGCCCCACACCTCACCACACTATTATGGACCCCATTAGCCCTCCAAACAGTATGATGTCCCCCACACAACCCTCCACACAGTATGATAGACCCCACACAAATCTTCACACTGTATAATTACTTGCATAAAGTATAATTGCATCCACATAGCCCCTCCATAACGTATAAAAGCTCCCACATAGCGCTCCAAATATTATAAAGGCTCCCACATAGCCCTCCATAATGCCCCTCACATAGTATAATGGGCCCCATAGTCCTCCATATTGTATACTGCATCCTATAATCCTCAATATAGTATACTGCATGACATAGTCCTCCATATAATAATAATAATAATAATCTTTATTTATATAGCGCCAACATATTCCGCAGCGCTTTACAGTTTAACAGTTTCAAAACACAAGTCATAAGTAACAACGCTAACAATACAATAGTTAAAGCAAAATAAGACGAAATAAGACGACCCTGCTCGTGAGAGCGTACAATCTACAATGAGGTGAGGGAGATACAGAGTACAGGTGTGTATTTACAATGGTGTATTTACAATGAAGGTCCAGCCATCTTGCAGGAGTGAAGGATGGATGGAGATAGTGAATGGGCTACGCACGCACACTTACACAGAGAATGACTTTGATTAGTGAATGTGATAGGCCGCTCTGAACAGGTGTGTTTTGAGGGAGCGCCTAAAACTATGCAAATTGTGGATAGTCCTGATTTCTTGGGGTAGAGCATTCCAGAGGATAGGAGCAGCACGGGAGAAGTCTTGGAGTCGGGAGTGGGAGGTACGGATCCATATAGTATAGTGCACTCCTCATAGTCTGCCATATAGTATAATGCACTTCACATTGTCCTCCATATAGTATAATGCAGTACCCTTAGTCCTTGATATAGTATAATGCACTCCCCAGTCTTCCATATAGTATAACGCACTCCCCATAGTCCTCCATATAATATAATTCACTCCACATGGTTTTCCATATAGTATAATGCCCTCCATAGTCTTCCATACAGTATAATGCCCTCCATATAGTATAATTCACTCCCCATAGTCCTCCATATAGTATAATGCACCTCATAGTCCTCCATATAGTATAATGCCCTCCCCATAGACCTCCATATAATGCAGTCCCCATAGTCCTTCATACAGAATAATGTGCTCCCCATAGTCCTCCATATAGTATAATGTGCTCCCCTTAGTCCTCTATCTAGCATAATGCACTACCCATAGTCCTTAATACAGTATAAGGCACTCCCCATAGTCCTTCATACACTGCAATGCGCTTCCCATAGTCCTCCATATAGTATTATGTACTCTCCATAGTCCTTCATATAGTATAATGCACTCCCCATAGTCCTCCATATAGTATAATGCACTCCCCATAGTCCTCCATATAGTATAATGCACTCCCCATAGTCCTCCATATAGTATAGTGCATCCTATTATCCTCCATATAGTATAATGCACTCCCCATAGTAGTCTTCCATACAGTATGCTGTGCTCCCCATAGTCCTCCATATAGAATAATACACTCACCACAGTCCTCCATACAGTGTAATGCACTCCTCATAGTCCTCCATACAGTTTAATGTGCTCCCCATAGTCCTCAATATAGTATAATGCGCTCCCCATAGTCCTCCATTTGATATAATGCATCCCATAGTCCTCTATATAGTAGAATGCATCACATAGTCCTCCATATAGTATAATTCACCCTCCACAGTCCTCCATACAGTATAATGCACTCACCCATAGTCCTCCATACATTACACTGCGTTCCTCATAGTCCTTCATACAGTATAATGCGCTTCCCATAGTCCATAAAGTATAATGCACTCACCATTCAGATATCATCGCGCCTGCTGCACTGAAACGTCAGGCATCAAGGGAGAATGATGGAGGAGGAAGCATGCGCTGACTCCCCCTCTTTCATTATTGCTTTCAACTGTATCGACATCTTAAATGCTGATACAGGTGAATCTGAGATGATGGGTGGGCGGGTCAAGGTGCCAGTGGTGGCACCGGTACCCATGACTCACAAGCCCCATAGCAGCCATGTGGCGTGCTGCCACTAGCGATACACCACTGATTACAGTGCAGGAGTAAGGACCGCAGTGATATGAGCAGGGGCAACATTTCCTGCCTGGTTCCTGACATCAGTTATCAACATAGGGAGGCCAGATGTAAATGATGAAGGGAAGCAGACTTTTGTTAGGTGCTTTGGGTGCATATAAAATAAAACAATGCAATTGTGGATTTCTCCAGAGTAACACAATGGACAGAAAATAGAAAAGTATCAATGCATTTATCCTTCAATGCTTTATGTGAGCATAGAAACTGTCAAGGAGAGTAAAACTTGTTCACAGATTCCCTCTAAACTAAAGACATGATCTCTATTGATGAGCAAGTGTGCTCATCACTGCTCGATTATTAATCGAGCATCGGGGTGCTCGGTTACACATGTTACCGATGGTATCGATGGTGCTCGAGTCCCCAACCTTGCATGTTTCAGGACTGTAGTGATAGACAGCCAATAAACATGCGGGGAATGCCTGCTATACACAGTAAAGTCGTAGCCATGTTGGCTAATGGCATTAAGCCCACAATCAGTAATACTAGTGTTCTGGATGCAGTGTATTTTCACTTAGTCCAAAACACTGCATTGTTCAGTACAAGCACAGTGGATGGGATTAATAGAAATCTCATGCCCAACGAGCTTTTTTACGCTGCGTAAACTCACCTGCGGTGCGGGTTTCCGAGTCGAAGGATGTCAATTTCTCTTGTGGGAACGCTCAGTTTTCTGTGCAGAATATCCTCATAGACTTGCATTAGATGTGGTAAATCCGCAGTAAGAAAAAAAGCATATCAGGATCTTTACCCCTATCCCTGATTTTAAATCTCCTGGTCCAGATAAATTACATCCTAGGATACTGAAGTTAGCAAAGAAAATTGCAGAACCACTAGCCAGAATCTTTGAAAAATCCTGGAAAGCAAGAGAAGTACCAGAAGATTGGAGAAAGGCAAATATTGTCCCTAACTTCAAAAAAGGAAAGTCGATGTAGCCAGGAAATTACAGACCAGCGAGCCTTACTTGTACACCTGGAAAATATTCAGAATTGAGAGTTCTCAGTGGTTGATACCTTTTAATGGCTAACTGAAAAGATGGTAACAAATTGCAAGCTTTCGAGACTACTCAGGTCTCTTCATCAGGCATTGACTAATACAAATTCTGAAGAGTCACGTATTTATGCACAATACAGCACATAAAAAATGCAATAGATAAGACAAGTGACGTGAAGCAGAACTATCATTATGGGAGAGGGAGAAACATAAATATTGGACCAGTTCATAGATAAGGAGTCTGGATGTTTTATTGTCCTCTGAATGGGGTCTCCTAATGTGTTGTGATGCCCCCACAAGGTCTTAGGAGCAAATTCCTTAATTGATGTAGAAAGACATAAATCCATGCGACACATTCATTCCAACATTGAGAGTGTCAAAGGTCATCATGAGCTTGTACTCCCAGACTCTGCTATCTCTCTGAGATGTGAAGTTACCTTTCAACACCAGTAATTTCATATCCATGGTGCTGTGATCAGGCATACAAAAATGTTTTGATACAGGTAGATCCATTCTTTTTTCTCTTATTGTGTGACGATGAGAATTCATCCTTGTTCTAAGCTTTTGCCCTGTCTCCCCCACATACAGACCCCCAGTTGGACATTTAGTACAAATAATTAAGTACACCACATTACCAAGGTATCAATCACTGATGACTCTCAATTCTGTATATTTTTCTATCTACTGGCTAACACGGTACAAAAGATATACATCTTTCTTGTACACCTGGAAAGATTTTTAAACAAATTATTAAACAGCATGTATGTAAGTACTTGAATAAAAATACAGCAATAAACCAGAGCCAGCATGAGTTTGTAGCAAACTAGTCATGCCAGATTAATCTAATTTCCTTCTATGATAGAATCACTGACTGAGTGGATCAGGGAAATGCAGTAGATATAGTATATCTTGACTTCAGAAAAGCATTTGATAAAGTATCTCATACTATTTTTATTGAAACAATGACCAAGTATGGGATTGACAAGGTTACAGTTAGGTGGAATCATAATTGGCTCAGTGAATGTACTCAACGAGTGGTAATAAATGGTTGCACATCCAATTGGAAAAGTGTTTCAAGTGGGGTACCACAAGGTTCTGTCTTGGCCCCTGTGTTTTTCAACATTTTTATAAATGATCTAGATAAGGAAACTGAAGGCAGAGCTAACACTAGAGAAGACAGAGAAAGGATTCAGAAGGATCTAGATAAGCATGAACAATGGGCAGTGACTTATACTATGGTATTTAACAGGGATAAACGAAAGATTCTACATCTGGGCAAGAAAAACAAAACTTACATTTATAGAATGGGAGGAATAGCACTAAGCAACAGCATATGTGAAAAATACTTGGGCATACTAATTAATAGATCTCAGACTGCAAATGAGTCAATAGTGTGATACAGCAGCAAAAAAGCAAACAGTTCTAGGATGTATGAAGAGAAGCGTAGAGAGTCTAGATCACATGAAGTAAATATCCCCCTTTACTCCTCCTTGGTCAAGCCTCATCTGGAATGCAGAAAATGTGTCCATTTCTGGGTAGCACATTTTAAAAAAGATATTGAAAAACTGGAGTAAGTTCAGAGAAGAGCTACCAGGATGGTAAGCGGACTGTAAAGTATGTCCAATGAGGAACTGTTAAGGGATCTGGGAATGTTTAACTTGAAAAAAGAAGACTAAGAGGAGACTTATTAGCTGTCTACAAATATCTAAAGGGATGTCACCGTGTAGAAGGATCATCATTATTCTCATTTGCACATTTAAACACAAGAAACAATGCAATGAAACTAAAGGCCCTTTTACATTTAGCGATGCACCAGCGATCCGACGAGCGATCCGACCCGGTCAGGATCGCTGGTGCATCGCTAAATGATCGCTAGTGAGCTTTCACACAGAAAGATCTCACAGCGATGCAGCAGCGACGCAGCGCACGATACTCACCTTTCACACACAGCGATCCTGGCGTCCTCCCGCCCGCCTCCACACGTCGCTCGTCGTCACAGCAGGAAGCCCCAGCAGGAACCTGACGACGAGAAATGGAGCCGGACATTCTCGCACGATCAGCGATGGACAGCGGGGGAGCCGGTCGATGGTAAGAATCACACATAGCGATATCGCTAGCAATATCGCTATAACGTCACAAAACCGGTGACGTTTTAGCGATATTGCTAGCGATATCGCTTAGTGTAAAACCCCCTTTAAAGGGAGAAGATACAGATTAGATATTAGAAAAAACTTTTTGACAGTGAAGGTGATCAATGAGTGGAACAGGCTGCCACGAGAGGTGGTGAGTTCTCCTTCAATGGAAGTCTTCAAACAGAGGCTGGACAGACTTTTGTCTGAGATGTGAATCCTGCATTGAGTAGAGGTTTGGACACGACCCTTAAGGTTCCTTCCAACGCTAACATTCTATGATTCTATTATGCTGATCTCAGATTAGGAGGCAAAAACCTATTGACAGATTCCTTTTAAAGAACGTCTTTCACCCTCAAACTGCAAATTCAGCTTCACTAAACATATATATAGGATACGGCCTTTATATAATCATTCCAGTAACATACATTTTAGCCGTGTAGTTGCAGAAAAATTAACTTTCAATCCATATGCTTCAGTGCCCCCTTGGCATGGTTGATAGCTTGGTGTACTGTTACACCCTCCGATTTGCATATCCAGCACTATCCCTGAGCCTGATTGACAGCATGCTCTCTCTAAACCCTAATCTAGCACTCTTTTATTGTTGGAGCCTAAGCACTAGAACAAAGAGTGCATCCACAGTTTGAGTGCAGGTGCACACTCTTCTCTGGATGCTTTCTGAATCCACAGACTGACAGGAGCTGGATTTTATAGCCTCAGGTGACAGTGTTAGGCTAGTTTCACATTTGCATTTCAGGGCGCAGCGACGGCCTGCGCACGGCCGCCACTAAGCCCCGCCCCTGCCATGTCTCCTCCGGTAGCTCCGCCTACCGGCGCATGACGCTGCATGCGTCCTGCGTCCCCTATCTTTATCACTGGGGACGCAGGCCATGCGCAGTATGCGTTTGGCGGCGCATGTGTCCTTTTGACGGTGCGCCGACCAGCGCCAAACGCAACCTGTTGCAATTTGGTTGCGCTCGGTGCACCGTCAAAAGGACGCATGCGCCGCCAAACGCATACTGCGCACGGCCTGCGTCCCCAGTGATAAAGATAGGGGATGCAGGACGCATGCAGCGTCATGCGCCGGTAGGCGGAGCTATCGGAGGAGGCGCGGCAGGGGCAGGGCTTAGCGGCGGCCGTGCGCAGGCCGTCGCTGTGCCCTGAAACGCAAATGTGAAACTAGCCTTAGATATGCAAAGTACAACAAGCAATTTGCCACAAATATTTTTTTCTTTAAATATTTTTATTAGATTTTAACAGCATTGATATGAAAACAGAACATTCCAGTTATGTGCAATAATAACAAAAAAGTTGACGATTGTTAATATTAAGTTATCGTTAATCATTACAATATAAGTAATATTAAGTTATCGTTAATCATTACAATATAAGTATAATCAGCTCGAAGAACGTAGTGCTGTGGTGTTCACACTCTGCGGCAATGAGGCAGTGACCCAGTAACATTCATAGCAAAAAATGTCTTTAATGTCCAAAACTTACAAATGAAAACAACCGATATCCTTCGGATCGCAGCCGGGGGTCAAGACAGTCCGTATCCGAGACCGGTTGCCGAGGGCGACTGCACCCCCGTGTCACGCTGTGGGGGCACCATGCGTTCACTTCCCTTGGCTCTGTGTTGACTACACACATAAGCCAGAAGTTGCAGAGCCACGTGCTCTACAGCTTGCAAGATAACACTGACACACCGAAACCTTTGCTGCAGTTTTTTTAAAGTGGAACCTGTGGCCATGGGCCACTTGTAAGACCCGGATGGAGGGAGTGAACTTCCCCACTACCATCCTGCAGTTCTCTCCAAAAATAAAAGCTCTTAACAGGTTTTCCTAAGCAATGCCTTAGCCAAATGAATTGACCAGATCCTGGGGGATACATATCAACCCTCGCATATGATCCCTCTCACTGCCTCACATATCCCCCCCGTTCAAACTTGTGGGGTTGAACATTTGCCGCCATACAGGGTGCCCGTGACAGGGCATCTGCATTTCCCTGTGACTTCCCCATCCTATGTTCCACTCAGAAGCTGAAGTTTTGTAGGGAAGGAAACCATCTGGTGAACCGAGCATTCCTCTCCTTTGCATTTCTCATCCAGACTAGGGGTGTAAGGTCCGTTACCAAATGAAACTGACACTCGAGCAAATAGTAGCCAAGGCCCACTTAGTCCCCAAGCACGCCTTCTCCACTATGCTATAATTTTTTTCTGCCGGGGTCAGTTTCCTGCTCAAGTAGGTGACTGGATGTTTATCCCCGTTCAACTCTTGCGACAGTACTGCTCCTAGGTCTACCTCTGAGGCATCTGTTTGCACGATAAATGTTTTCTTGAATTTGGGGCTGATGAGGATCAGCTGTCCACACAATGCCGACTTCAGGGACTGGAATGTTTCCTCCGCTTGAGGATTCCACCGGACCAATAACCGACTTCTTACCCGATTAGGGGTGCTGATCTTCCAGCAAAATTGGGTATAAACCGGTGGTAGTACCCAAAGATGCTGAAGAATGCCATGCGAGGTGAGGACCTGTTTTGTTCTTAAAGGCTTGGGACAATTTTGAATGGCCTCAATCTTATTTATTTGGAGTTTGATAACCCTGTGACGAATCACGTATCCTAAGAACCGGGCTTCCGTGAGTCCTATCGCACATTTTCTTGGGTTCGCTGTTAACCGCGTGATTCTGAGAGAATCCAGCACTGCTTGCACCTGGGAACGGTGGGTATCCCAGTTGGTACTAAAAATGACAATGTCATCTAAATATGCTGATGCGTACTTCCGATGAAACTCCAACACTATGTCCATCAGCCTCTGGAATGTGGCAGGAGCCCCATGTAATCCAAAAGGCAAGACGACATAGTGATAGAGACCCTCTGGCGTTATAAAGACGGTCTTTTCTTTTGCAGATTCTGTCAGTGGGACCTGCCAGTAACCTTTGGTGAGTTAGAGTGTGGTGAAGTACTGGGTCTCCCCAGTCTGTTAATTAGCTTGTCCACCCGGGGCATTGGATAGAGGTCAAACTTTGAAACCTCATTCAATTTCCTGAAGTCATTATAGAACCACAATAACCTGTCTGGCTTCGGAATTAGTACAGCTAGCCCACTCACTCCGGAAGCCCTCGATGACTTCTAACTGGAGCATTTGTTGCACTTCAGCCATGATGACTTGACTCTGGGCCTATGACAGTCTGTACGATTTCATCCATACTGTTATCCGAGAATTGGTGACAATGTCATGCTGGACCACCAAGGTCCGACCTGGCAGTTCTGAGAATACATCCGTACTCCGTTCTATCAAAACCCGAGCCTCCCATCGTTGCTGTTTTGTGAGAGCGTCATTTATTTTAACGACACCCCCGGCTGCGTCCCTGGTCCCTGGATGGTGACAGAGGGTTCTCTGTTTTGTGAGAGCGTCATTTATTTTAACGACACCCCCGACTGCGTCCCTGGTCCCTGGATGGTGACAGAGGGTTCTCTGATGGTACAACTTGAGTCGCCTCCGTGTCAAACATTCCTGGTCTTTCCAGGCTTTTAGCAGGTTCATATAGTACAGTTGTTCCGGTTTTCTCTTTCTGGGCTGGTACACTTTATAATTCACTTCTCCTATCTTCCTCTGTATCTCAAATGGCCCTTGCCACTTGGCCAAGAGTTTACTCTCCGCGGTGGGCACTATTACCAACACCCGGTCTCCTTCTTTAAAGGTCCTGAATGTGACTCTTTTATTATACGTGTGGCTCTGTTCCTCCATTAGATGCTCCTTTACTATAGGCCTGACTGCCACAATCTGGTCCAGCATGCTTGCCATGTGCTCAATTACACTCTGATGCAGAGTTGGCTCCTGTTTCCACATCTCCTTAGCTATGTCCAGCAATCCCCTCAGTTGCCTGCCATACAATAGCTCAAAGGGGGAGAAGCCCGTGGAAGCCTGTGGTACCTCGCGGATTGTGAACATCAAATAGGGCAATAACATATCCCAATCCCTCCTGTCCTTGGAGACCACCTTTTTGAGCATGGACTTAAGGGTCTTATTAAAGCTGTCGGTTTGTGGGTGATACACTGACGTGCGTAGCTGTTTAATCCAGAGAAGCATACATAGCTCCCTGATCACCTTGGACAGAAAAGGAGTCCCCTGATCTGTAAGGATCTCCTTTGGTAACCCAAGGCGACAAAACATTGCAAGCAGCTTGCGGGCGTTTAATTTTACCGAGGCGTGGTAAAATGGTATCACCTCTGAGTACGGTGT
This sequence comes from Dendrobates tinctorius, assembly GCF_039654945.1. NCBI lineage: Eukaryota > Metazoa > Chordata > Amphibia > Anura > Dendrobatidae > Dendrobates > Dendrobates tinctorius. The sequence continues at coordinate 859,645 of NW_027361891.1, forward strand.
GGAGTAGTCCACTATGACCAGAATATGTTGATGGCCACAGGCATATTTAACTATAGGCCCCACCATATCCATTGCTATCCGCTCAAAGGATACCTCTATAATGGGTAGAGGCACCAATGGACTCCAGAACATCACAATGGGTGTGGTCAGTTGGCACTCGGGACATGACTCACAATACCTCTGCACCTCAGCATAAATCCTGGGCCAAAAGAACCGCTGCAGTGTACGTTCTTGGTTTTCTTTACCTCTAATTGTCTTCCCAGCATGTGTGTATGCACCATCTCTTGCATGGCATGATGGTACAACTGGGGCACCACCAGCTGTTCTACCACTTCATCTCAGATTTTATCAATCCTATACAACAATTCTTGGTTGACAGCCATGTGGGGAAAAAACGTTTCTGCACCCGGGTGCTGAGCCACCCCATTTATAACCTTCCACCATTTCTCGTGCCCGGAATGACATTTACCTTGGGTTAACTCGGTTCTCCCACAGGGACCAAAACAGAGGCAAGTCTCTTCCCAATACAGTCCCATAAGGAAGTGTCTTCACGACTCCCACTTCATGTTTCATCTCTCCACATGGAGTGGAAAAAGCAACCTCTGCTGTCGAGTATTCTCGGAAGTCCCCATGTATACATACAACCCTTATTTTCTGACCATTGGGGTTGTCCCCGGCAACGAGTGACCCATGGACCAGAGTCACCAGGCTCCCTGAGTTCAAGACAGCCTCCGTTTGGTATTGGTTGACAAGTACCTGGCACAGTTGGGGTTCACTGCCTGCAGTGCCTGGAGTTGTGGTGCAAACTGGCTGGCCGTACATCGAGACCCTGCACGTAAACCAGCAATCCATAGGTTCAGCCACCAGGGGGCAGTTAGCAGCCACATGTCCGGGCCCTTGGCAACGCCAGCACCTGATTGCGGCGGCACAGTTAGTATTGGAGACCGCTTTAGGGGAACCTGGTCTCCTGCCACTCTCACCCCGGGGAACCCCTCAGTATGGACTTGGGACTGTCCATCCCCAGCGAGAGGTCACAGATTTTTCCCAGGCTCCTGGGCTGGCAGGGCCCGACGTGAAGTGGAGGAGAGTGCCATATAAATCCTGAGTGGCTGTATACCACTCAATCAGTCCAACCACCTGGTCCAGAGGGCCTGGGTCCCCTTGCCCCACCCAATGCTGTATCGCTGCTGGTAGAGCCCTCACCAGCCGGTCGACCATCATCCTCTCTACCATCTGAAAAGGGGTTAAGGTCTTAGGCTGAAGCCCTTTTTTTAACAGCTGCAGCAAGTCATATGCCTGAGACCTAGCAGGGCAAGAATCCGCAAAGGACCACTGAAACACCCACTGAGCCCGCACAAGTATTAACCTCCAGTTGTTTAGAGGCGATTATTTTCATGTGCAATCATGTTTTCCATTTTCATAATATTGTTTACCTCTTTCACCCATTAACCCAAAGTGTGAGTCTTTGTGGATTTCCAGTGACGTTGGAATAATTGACTCAACAACTGTTAGGGTCCCGTTACACATAGCGACACTCCAGCGATCCCGACAACGATACGACCTGGTAAGGATCGCTGGTACGTCGCTACATGGTCGCTAATAAGCTGTCAAACAGGCAGATCTATTCAACGAGGCAGCAACGATACGGCGATCCGTATAACGACCTCGGCGGTCGTTGGGACCTTGTCACACAGCAGCTATTCTGACGACTCACGACGAGTTCTGCGTCGCCAACGAGGTCGCTCGTCGTCGTCAAACACAGTGATGCATGCTGGCCAGCGGGACGTCAACGATCAAAAAATGGCCTAGGACATTCAAGCACGATCAGCGATATCCAGCGGGGGGGCCGGTCGCCGCTATGTGTCACACGTAGCGAGGTCGCTGGCGAGGTCGCTGTTGTGTCACAAAACCTGTGACGTTTCAGCGATCTCGCTAACGATCTCGTTATGTGAGACGGGGCCTTTAGAAAGTGCCTAAGGAGATATTTCTTTACCTTTGAGATTGAATCTGGATTAATGAAAAGTATGCCTATTTGAGTGGAGGGTGTGACTCTGCTACACGGGAAACTATTGTAGAGTGAAAAAATTGAATTCCATAACCCAGAAAGCAATGGACATTCCCACCTTATATGTGAATTAGTCCCGACTGTGCCGCCACATGACCGGCACAAGTTCGACACAGAGGAGAAGATCTTATTTAGCATAGCAGGACAGTACTAACTAGACAGAATCTTATAGTTTTTCTCCTGAGCAGGGCAAGTAATAGGTAATTTGTGAGAGAGTGTGAATGCTTTTGGCCAATCCTCCTTTGAAATTTGACTATTCAATTCTTCAAGCCCCAGTAACGGGTAGAGGGTCATTGTAGGCGTCCTTTTGTGTTACTTTGTATATGCAAGATAGAAATTTAGTACAAGGACCTTCTTGAGTGATTAAGGTTTCAAACGGAGTAAGTTCCTCCTTTATACTAGTTAGAGGTATGTGAGAATTTATAAATGACCAGAGCTGGATATAATCCAGCCAGGAGAAACACTTACATGGACAAGAGCCAACAAGTTCTGTAAAGAAAGGAAAAGAGCCTGATCCCATGAGAACGTGTCTCAATCTAACCCCATTGGATCTGTCCCAGATTAGAAAGGAGTCTGCACCTGGAGCAGGGGGAAATCTGGGTTGTCAGACAAGGGCGTTAATGGACCCAACCTACATGACATTGATGATGAGATTAAGACTTACTCCCATGTTTACAAAAAGTATTGAGTGAGTATTGGTAATTGTTTAGTTTGTACATGTATTTTCTCAATCCAAGGTAAAGATGTGAGCGTCCAGGGAGAGAGGTCCCCTTCCAGTTTCACCCATTGCTTATGTTCCACAGACCTGAACCAGTCCACTGCTCTCGTAAGAATCATAGACTGATGGCATATTTTTTAGATCATTCAGGCTAGTATCCCTTTATTCATGACACAACATGTTCAAATGTATCCTAGGCCATACAAGTTCTCCATACAAACTTGTTACTAGCCTTATTGAGACGGGAGGAAAAGGCCTGCGGAAAGCAGACAGGAACAGTCTGGAATTTATAAAGAAGTTTTGGCAAAATGTCTATTTTAATCACATTAATACGACCAAACCAGGACAAGGGTTTCAGGCTATAATTCATTAGATTTTGAAGAGTTTATTCAAGGATGGGGATATAATTTAATCTATACAGATTGTCCAAGTTCCCCGGAATTTGTGTACCTAGGTATTTAATTGCGTCTGTCTGCCACTTAAAGGGAAAGTTAGAAATTAGTAGCTGTGTCCGTTGAGCGTTAAAAGTTATGTTCATGGCTTCTGTTTAGAGTACTTGACTTTAAAATGGCTTACTTGGCCGAATTCTATGAGTTCCTTTGTGATAGAGGGAAATTAGATAATTGGGTTTGAAACAAAGAGAAACAAGTCATCTGCCTGTAGAGCTAGTTTATGGTGGTGTGAGCCTATACTAACTCAGCTAACATCTGGAATTTTACACAATGCTGCTGCTAAATGTGCCATCACCAATGTGTATAGGAGAGCGGATAAGGGACACCCTTGCCTGGACACATTTTTAATCGAAAATGTGTTAGATAGAAGGCTATGTTGCGTTCTGTGGGCACGTCAAAACGACACGCGGGAACACATCTGCAAATAACGCATGTCCCTGCACACACAATGTGAAATATAGGTACGCAGGACGCATGCGGAAGTTGTCAGATCTTAAAGGAAGAAATACGCAGTCCTATGCTGCTGCCTCAAACGCTTGTGTGTAACCGGCCTTAAATTGTGCTTTAATAGAATGGAGAAAAAATGCAAACAGTATGTTTTATATTTACCATGTCCAGTAGGTGGCAGCATTGCCTTGATATACATATACATTTATTAGCAAACATCTATCTAGGCGTCCACTGATTTAGTATTTTAAATTGCATAAAAACAGAAATTTACCAGTCATGTAACTTTATATTTCATTCTTTCAAGTGCAACAAGCATCATTAGATAATTCAATATGACCTGGTAATATCTCTAAAATATATGTATTATAAATGATTATAAAAAATTATAAATATCGGTGATATCTAGGGTACAATCCAAAAATCTAGTATTACACTTTTTTAATACAAATCTATGCACTGCAGTAAGCACTCAGATTCGTTATGTTTAATGTATATACATTTATGGCTGATGTAATGAGATATTAATAATAATAATAATAATAATAATAATAATAATAATAATAATAATATATTTATTGAGATTAGCCATTACAAAAAACATAAAGTTCAATTGTAAAAATGAAAAAAAAAAATATAACAGAGATGGACAAAACAAAACCAATAAGTGAAAGATCCCACAAAATAATAGTGAATTTCTTGAGGTTGCAGCCGGAGCACAGACAGGAAGCCAGCGGGCGCGATTACTGTGGAACTATGGCTTTGGAGAAACAAAATTCTGACATTTTCATATCCAAATAATGATAAACTAGCCTGTCTGGTTTCTGTTGTTTTCAGTTGTCTGCTGATCCTTCTCCTTGAGAGTGGAAGAAAAAGAGCCATACACTTCTGTGGTTGTCAAAGGCGTAACGCACAAAGACAATTACGCATTAATGTATCTGAGAAATGTGGGAAAGAGCCCATGGGAGACGAGCTGGGGCAGACCACCCAACTCTATTCACATGTTTAATTACAGTTGTTAGCTCACTTCATTTGTGATCAAAGCTGAATTGGAACATATGTCTCCATTGGTGAAATGTACGTTACGAGATCAGTACATATGGCACATTTAAAAGGCGCTGAAAAATTGTTTTAGGGAGCTGAAACAAAAGGTGATCATTAGGGTGAAGGAAGGAGGCTGCTTTGATAGAGTTCATGCTGAGGACAGCGCCTATTCACAATGTGCAGACACTACTTGTAAACAACTACTTGTAAACTACTTGTAAACTTGTAATTTATGTTTCTCCCTCTCCCATATTGATAGTTCTGCTTCACGTCACTTGTCTTATCTATTGCATTTTTTCTAGGCTGTATTGTGCATAAATATGTGACTTCAGATTTTGTATTAGTCTAGCCTGATGAAGAGACCTGAGTAGTCTCGAAAGCTTGCAATGTATTACCATCTTTTCAGTTAGCCATTAAAAGGTATCAACTACTGAGGACTCTCAATCCTGAATATTTTACTTGTAAACAGACACTGATGTTCTCATCAGGAAATGTGGAAAAAAAGCGAATAGACAAACTCGAGAAAGTGCCTGGAGATATCAGAAGGGAGCACATGACCAGTGCCATTCTGAGCATGAAAGAGAAAATTCATCTTATCGGATCCATGTCCTCATCTATGGGGTGCAGAATTGTAGTCAGCGCTGGTGTACAGAGAAAATGTTACATAACCACGATGATTGAAAGCTTGAAGGTTCACAACTATTTCCTTAAACCCAGCGTTGCCCAAGGCTGAGGCTAAGTTCCCACCAAGAGTTTTTCAAGCTGCGTATTTTTAATGTGCAAAAGCGCCGCAAATAATTATGGGATCTATAGAAATCTCATGCCCACTGTGCTTCCATTTTTTTTACCCTGCGTAAATTGACCCGCTGTGTGTTTTTGAAATCTTGCAATATGTCAATTTCCCTTGGGGTAAATATGAGTTTTATTTGCGGATGTAGTATGCAGGTACAAAAAAGCACATGCCGCAGGAGAAATGCACTAAAAACGCATTCATTTCGCACATGGCTGTATCAAAGCTAAGGGCTCGCTCACACAATGTTTTATCGGACAGCACTTGGCCCAATGTTATACTATGGGGTACTGCAGATCTGCAATTTTTTTTTCTCATACCAGTGTAGGAGGAGGAGTTCCCGCTGTGTATCCGGCCCGGAACCAAGGGGACTGTCACCAAGGTTCCTAGGGGGACTGTTTCCGGGGGACATAATTAGGGGATGGAACACAGAGAGTTCTAGAAAGGTTGGGGGTGGAGCCAATATAAAAGGGGCTAAGGACGCCAGCAGAGGGCAGTCCATGGAGCAGGAGAGAAGGATCAAGGAAGCTAGAGGGCGCCAGAGAGCCAGAGCGAGAGCCAGAGCAAGGAGAGCAGAGCAGCGACAGGAGAGACTGAAGGGGGACACGCCGTCGACAGAAGGGAGACTGCACCGAGCCATCCAACGGAGTGACACCGACCGCCTGACCGCACTCCCAGCGGCCGCCGCTGCCCGACTCCACCCTGCAGGTGCGGCCCGTCCGCTGCCGTCACCGCCCGACTCCACCCCGCGGGTGCGGCCCGTCCGCTGCCGCCCTCGGCCCCCGCAGCTCGGCTCCGGCCCACGGCTGCGGCCTGGTCACTGTCCCCCCGCGGCCTCCGCAGCTGGTGGCTGCAGATTACACGTCCTGGTCCCCGGGCAACACTGTCCCGCCTCCACCGGTAGGTGCAACGCAGAGGGAGTCTTCAGGGTCCTGCTGTGCCCCCACTTCACCTGGGCGTAGGAACGCCCGAAGCCTCCGTCAGATCATCGTCGGCTGGGCCCAGCAGCTGAAACGCACTCTGCCGGACGTCAGATAGTGACACGTTGTAGTTAATACTCAGGACCCGTAGTCGGCCATTTTGCGGCCCTATAGTGACTGATCTTGGCTGAGTTAGTCGTGTTCGTGTTACCACTGTATTCTTGTTTTGATCCCTGCGAGGATAACTATTGTTAGCTTGTTTGGTTGCTTGAGATAGCCGTAAAGGCATATATATAAAAGTTACATCATAAGTTCATCCCGTCTCCGTCACTGCTTCCCGCGTACCTGTGATGACTACACCAATTCGGCATGAGAAAGATATCTCAGCGTGCTGCGAGTGGCTCCGCAAATCAGATAGCACTCACCGATTCTAGTCTATGGGTGTGTGAAAAACATCAGACTGCATCCAGGTGTCATCCGAGAGCAGTCTGATTTCCACGGACTCACAGAATGGAGAAGATGGAGAAAGTATGTTCTCAATCTTCTCCTGACAGCGTGCGATGATTGTCTCATCTTAGCAAATCGGACCACAATGCGCTGATGATTTGCGCAAACTCCGTTTGATCGGAATGTCATTAACATAATCGATCCGATTCTCTCGGAAGACTGTTGCCTCTGTAACAGGATGAAGCCAAAACAAAGCAGCTTCATTTAAAGGACAGCATAAGAAAAGAGAGACAAAAACATAGTAGAAAATGTGAGAAAAATGGATGTAGAATTTTAGATAACAAGAAAGGACCCAACCCAGTTTGTCGTAAGGTGATCTTCAAGAAAGTCCAGTGCATTCTGTTAAACGCTTTTTCAGTGTTGACAGAAAGAAGGCACAATAATGTTTTATTTGTATTATCACAAGCTTCTCTACCCTTAATGAAGCCAACCTGGTGGTTGCTAAAAATAGAGGGTAGTTAGTGGGAGAGCCGGGTTGCAATTCTTTTAAAGAATACTTTGACACTTTACATTAATGAATGATATTTTATGAAAACTAGGGCAGGCCTTTGGTTTGTAGGCCGGGATCACACATGCGAGGAATACGGCCGAGTCTCGCATGGTAATACCCGGCACTGCTGTCAGCACACGGGAGCAGAGCGTGCGGCTCCATTTATTTCTATGCAGCCGCACGCTCCGTTCCGGAGTGCCGGCGCCAGAGCTTGGTTTTAACCTGCGAGACTCAGCCGTATCTCGCTGTGTGTGATCCCGGCCTTATTGTTAAATCTGCAATCCGTCCTAAGGGGCCTCATGCACAATATAGGTATCTGCCTGGAGATTCTTCTGCCGACAGCCATCTTGCCTGACCCCCATTCACCGGAGTGCGTGCTCTGCCAAGTGTGGAACAGTGATAATTTGCAATGTTGAGAATTACACTTGAGGTTCTTTAATTAGCATGGCGTCCAAATAAATATGTATAAAGTAATTACAGAATTAGTATTAAAGAACAGTTGCATACCTGCAAAAAAGTCAACATTTCCAGGTATGCAGAGTAACATCTGTTCTCTACTTTGTCTTTCATGTTTTTTATATGCTTTACTGGATGATAAACTATGATTTCTGTAAGGTTTGGGAGGGCTATTTGGAGCAAAATAAATGCAGTGTTTCCCATATTACATGTTTCAAATATTTGTATTTGCTCCATAATAAGATGGATTATTTTATATTACTAAATTTAAATTGCACATGTGTTTTCCAATGATTTGTTTTTACTCTTCTTGTGAGGCAAAAGAGTTCTTTATTAGAAGAAACCGGTGAAGTAAACTAAAACTAGCTATTATTTGTACAAAGGAAGTAAGGAATTTGCTTTGTCTGATGAACTGATTTGGGCTGATCTCGTCTGTTTATCACACAATTTATCTATGCATAGTCTTAAATATATTGTTATAGAGGGTTTAGACTATATTAAGTCTTGCTTCTACTGTATAATGAAAAGTTTGACAATTTTTCAGAATATGTTATGTATCAGTTCCCCCTAGTCTTCAATCTTTATTGGTCTCTTTGAGGATTAAAGGGAACCTGTCAAACATTGTTTCCCAATACAATCTAAATCCACCACCCTTAAAGAAGTTGTCCACTATTTTAACAATGATGGCCTATCCTAAGAATAGTAGACCATCAATGTCATAGTAATGGACAACCTCTTTGGCTGTGTGCACACATTGCGGATTCTGCTGCGTTTCCGCAGCCGTTTTGGCCCTGCGGAAACGCAGCAGTTCCGCAGACATGGTACAGTACCATGTAACCCTATGGCTTTTCAAAACCGCTGTGCTCACGCTGCGGTTTTTTACGCGCTGTTTTGCTGCGGCTTACAAACCGCAGCATGTCAATTGTTTTGGCGGTTTCCGCAGCGGTTTCACACCTTTAACATAGTAGAGGTGTGAAACCGCAGGCTAAACCGCAGGAAAACCGCAGGTCAATTTACTTGTGGTTTTACCTGCGGATCCGCGCAGAAAAACCCGCAGGTGAATCTGCAACGTGTGCACATAGCCTTTGACTGCTCTATTACTGCAGTTCATTGACCTGTATCTAAGCCCCCAACTTAGTCTAGGATGTCTGCAGTTGCAGAAACTTCCCAGAACAAAGGGGTACAAATGCACAGCTTCCTGCAGCTGATTCCCAAGGCAAAAGACAACTTCCTAATCGAGCATCCTAGAGTTATAGTCAGTCTGCAGCATGTATCACATAAGTGTGTATCATAGAAGTGTGAAGTTTCAGAATTAATCCAGAATTGAACCAGAAGGGAACTGAAGGTAACTGGATACAGTCACTGTAAACAATGTTTCTGTTTGTTTTCACTCTGACCCCTATAATCCTTCACTTTCTGCTAACCCCCTTAATCCCTACACCTAGTAAGGAGCTGTTCATCTCTTTTTCAATCCTCCCCATCCATCTCATCTCCTCCTCTGAACTATTCCTCAGCATACAATCCTCTGTCTCCAAACACAGACAGCCCCATGCTCTTTCCTGCTTCCACCTTGTTTGCCTCTTCGACACCTTACAATCTGGCTCCCAGCTGCACCACTCCACCGAAACTGCCCTAACTAAAGTCACCAGTGACCTATTAACCGCCAAGGCCAAGCAACACTACTCTGTCCTCCTCCTGGACCTGTCCTCTGCCTTTGACACCGTGGACCATTCCCTATTACCACAGACCCTCTCATCTCTTGGCATCACAGACTTGGCCCTATCTTGGATCTCATCATACCTAACAGACTGGACATTCAGTATCTGCCACTTGCACACCACCTCCTCACTTCGCCCCCTATCTGTTGGAGTCCCGCAAGTTTCAGTCCTAGGGCCCCTGCTCTTCTCCATTAACACCTTCGGCCTCGGACAGCTCACAGAATCTCAGAGCTTTCAGTATCACATCTATGCTGATGACACAGATCTACATCTCTGGACCAGATATCACCTCCCTACTAACCAGAATCCCACAATGTATGTCTGCTATTTCATCATTCTTCTCTACTAGATTTCCAAAACTTAATACGGACAAAACAGAATTCATCATCTTTCCCCCATCTCACTCGACCCCCCTAACGGACCTATCCATTAAAGTAAATGGCTGCCCACTCTCCCCAGTCCCACAAGCTCGGTGCCTCGGGGTAATCCTTGACTTTGATCTCTCTTTCAAACCACATATCCAAGGCCTTTCCTCTTCCTGCCGGCTTCAACTCAAAAACATTTCACAGATCTGTACATTCCTCAACCAAGAATGTGCAAAAACCCTAGTCCATGCTCTCATCATCTCCCGCCTTGACTACTGCAACCTCCTGCTCTGTGGCCTCCCCTCTAACACTCTTTCACCCCTCCAATCTATTCTAAACTCTGCTGCTCGACTAATCCACCTGTCCCCCTGCTGTTCCCTGGCC